>NC_138977.1:148319227-148495911 GCF_964341445.2 Mesoplodon mirus | reverse complement strand
GAATACTTTCTACTTCAACCAGCCATACTGGAAAACGTCATCATTCAAGAGAATCCAGGATGGTTTTTCCTCAGTAGTGGTGTAAAATTAGCCCTACACTAACAGTTGCTTTGGTTCCACCTAACAAAACTTAAAAGCAAGACCCAGATGGATCAACTTTTTTCCAAGTATAACAAACCTTGTCCCAGAACAAAGTGAAATTCACAATGTATGGTACCCAATAAAAAGTTATTATATGTGTATAGAAGCAGAAAAATATGAACTATAATTAAGAAAATATCAATCAATAGAAACAAATTGAGAAATGACAAAAATGATAGAATAAGAAGATAAGGACATAAAAAGATTATTAAATGTATTTTATATGTTCAAGATGGCAGAGGAAGGATTGAACATGTTAGCTAGACACATGGAAAGTACAGACATAGAGACCCAAATCAAACTTCTATAGATGAGAAATATAATACCTGAGATGAAAAATTCACTGGGTGAGAATAACAGCATATTAGAAACTGCGGAAGAAAAAATTAGATACTTTAAGATATAACAATAGATACTTTCTGAAATCGAAAACAGAGACAAAACAGTGAAATCAAAAAAGAAAGTAGCTGTGAGCTGTGGGACAACTTTAAACAGCCTAACATAAATGAAGTCCTGGAAAGGGATGGCACAGGAAAATATGTGAAAAAGTAACAGTCATTTATTTCCTGAAATTAATGAAAAGTATAAATTCACAGATCCAAGATACTTGACCATTCCCAAATATTAGACCCTGAATAAAAGTAAAAGGCAAAATCTTAATCAAGTTCCTTAAAATCAATGATAAGGAGAATATCTGTAAAGCAGTAAATGGAAATAAACACATTACATGCAGAGGAACAAAAATAAGAATGACAACATAGTTTGTGTTATAAATAATGCAAGCCAGAAAAGAGGAGAGCAGTATTTTAAAATTACTTAAACACAAAATAGCTGTTGACCTCGAATCATATTAACAACAACAATAAACCTCTTTCTAAAACAAGGGTTAAATAAATATGTTAGACATAAAAAAGCTGAAAGAATTCATGACCAGCAAATTTGTCCTGTTGTAAATGTTAAAGGAGGTCTTTCAGGCAAAAGAAAAATGATACCAGGTATGAATCAGTATCTGCACAAAAAAACTAAGAGCACTGGAAATGGTAAAAATATGAGTAAATTTAATTTTCTCTTATCTTTTAAAGTCTTTAAAAATAACTGACTGTTTAAAACCAAAACAGTAAGTGTATTATGGAGTTTATAATACATGTAGAAGTAAAATGAATGACAAAAATTGCACAGAAACCAGGAGAGGTATGAAGGAACTATAATATTGTAAAGTTCTTAAAATATACATGAAATGGCACAGTATCTCTTGAAGATATATGCTATTAACTCTAAAGTAACCACAGAAACACAAAACAAAGAGTTAGAGTTAATATGCTAGCACAACATTAATAATACTTAATACTGAAGAAGACAGAAAAGGAAAATGAAAGGAACAAAGATCATATGCAACAAATTTAAAAGAAATATCATGATAGGACAGATGATATATGATAGATTTAATGTCAAATATTAGAAACAATGATCACGTTATATGCAGATATTCTAAACAACCTAATTAAGAGGCAGGTGTTGTTAACTGAATTTAAAAAATCAAACTGTATGATGCCTAAAAGAAAACTAATTTTAAAATGTAAAAATATAAGTACATTATAATAAAAATATGGGAAAATATTTTCAATATTAATAATCAAAAGAAAACTTGAAAAGCTATATTAACATCAAACAAAATTGATTTTACAACAACAAATATTACCAATCATAAAGAAGTCTATTTCATGGTGATAGTAATCAGTTTGTATTTGCACTATCTTAAGGGCATATATTTCGCCTCTGTATTTGCATTTTATAAACTGATCAATCGAATTTCTTCCTAATCCTGGCCTTTCCTAAGGAACTACCATGCTTAAGAAACAAATAGTATACCAAAGAAAAACCAAGTACATGGTTAGATTGTAATTTTTGCACTATATGCTCTGGGTTGAAATGATTGATTATTGTCTGTCCTTGTGTTGCCATTAGCATGTACTTGACATTCAGTAAAGAACAAAAAATTTAAAACCTCAGTCACCTTGCTAATACTCTGAAAACGTGCAAGCACTTTTTAAAAAATAAGGAGCGTGCAGTCAGCTTTATTGCAGTAGCAGTATCCTTTGCATACTTTTATTTTTAATCTTACTCACACACTCAAGGTTATGGCCCATTGTATCTGGTTTGTAAAGAGAATGATGATGGATATGAAGAAACTTATCCTGACTTTCTGAATAATACTGTTAGAAGCTGTCTCACAGAGCTGTTTAATTATGTAAGAGTGTGTGTAGGTGTGTATGTGTTATGTCTATCAAAATGGCCAATATGTTTTCACTAATCTTCCCTGTCCCTTATTAAAATAAACCATTTATTCACAGAGATGTAAACAATATTCCAATACAGTTTTCTAATGCTTGTGCAATTTATTTGAGCATAGGAGAATAAACACTACTTTGCATAGAATAACATTGTTGGACTGACACATTTAAGAAATTTGACTTCTAATATTGGCTTTACTATAATTTTGGGGTGTCCTTGATTTTCTCTAGGTCATCAGAACTTTCCTGGCTCTGCCTCTAAAGCAGTTACTCTTGGGATCACGGTCCACAACTATGGGGATTCCCTAGCAAGCTCTCCAAGGGTGTGGCATGGTCTCAGCTTGAGCAAACTAAGATATACATCATTGCTTTCCCACATCCAAATCCTTTCTCCTCTCTATATGCAATACTATGTCCCCAAAGATAAAACAATATTTTTAAATGATTTTCTTAATAAAATATGTGCATGAGAGGTTTGTCTCACTAACTTTTGATTTGGAGAGTTTTTATATTAATCCCTCAGTCAAAAAGAAGCAAGAAGAATTCTACAATTGGTATAATGATGAGTGAACATCTGATAGGAGAGACTGGAAAAATGAATGCCTGTGAATTAAGCACATGGGAATCCATTTTTGTCATAAAAGTTATATATACAAGATAGAATTACTTGTGCTATATATAAAAGTTTGTTTTACATTTGTTTTCATTTTTTCTCCTTAGTAACTTTTGCTCAGTGAAAGTCTTAATTTTCATGAAGCAAAATTTATATATTTTCCCTCTGTACTTTTTAGTGTCCCTTCTACAAAATATTTACCTCCCCAAAATATTCTTCTGTGTTTTCTTATGGAAGCTTCATAATTTTAGTTTTTCTATTTAAGTTCATAACTCAATATTAAAATAGTATCTGTTCATGTTGTGACATGGAGTATCAAAGATTATTTCTCCTTTATGAATACTATTGATTTGCTACAACACCATTTGTTAAAGACTTTCATTTTCTCATATAATTGTCTTTTCCTTTGACCATAGATGTGTGGATTTACTTCTGAACCCTCTCTTCTGAGGAACAGAAAGACTTGTATATCATTTAATTTGTAATAACAAAAAGCTGAAAATAATCCAAAAGTCCATTAGGAAGAAAAGGGATATGCAGTAAAATCATACAATGAAATACTATTCAAGTAACACCAAGAAATAAACTATTAACATATGCACAATATGGCTGCATCTCAAAAGCAATGTGTTGACAAAATAGTCTAAACACTAAAGAATGCAGAGATGGTGATACAATTTATATAAAGTCAAGTAGAAGTAAAACTAATCTGTAGTTTTGAAACAGAATACTAGTTGACTATGAGGGTTGAGTACTGAGTAACAGGGGCATTAAGATCTCTATCTTGATTCGGGTATTGGTTACACAGGTACATAAGTTTTTCAAAATGCACAAAATTTTACATGAAACATTTGTCAAAACATTGATAAAGGAAATTGAAGATGATTCAAAGAAATGTTAAGATATCACATGCTCTTGGATTGAAATAATTGATATTATTAAAATGACCAGAAATTTACAGATTTAATAAAATCTCTATCAAATTACCCATGGCATTTTTCACAGAACTAGAAAAAATAATCCTAAAATTTGTATGGAAACACAAAAGATGCAGAATTGTCAAAGCAATCCTGAGTAAAAAGAACAAGGCTGCAAGCATAACACTCCCAGACTTCAGACAATACTACAGAGCTACAGTAATCAAAACAACATGGTACTGGGACAAAGACAGACATATGGATCAACAGAACAGAATAGAGAGCCCAGAAATAAACCCACACCCTTACAGTCAATTAATCTTCCACAAAAGAGGCAGGAATACACAATGGAGAAAAGACAATCTCTTCAGCAAGTGGTGTTGGGAAAGCTGGACAGCTGCATGTAAGTAAATGAATTTAAAATACTCCCTCACAATCTACACAAAAATAAACTCAAAAATGGTTTAAAGATTTAACTATAAGACATGACACCATAAAACTCCTAGAAGAGAACATAGGCAAAACATTCTGACATACATTGTAGCAATATTTTCTTAGATAAGTCTCCCAAGGCAGAAGAAATACAAGTGAAAATAAACTAATGGGACCTAATCAAACTTACAAGCTTTTGCACAGCAAAGCAAACCATAAACAAAATGAAAAGCCAACATACAAACTGGGAGAAAATGTTTGCAAACCATGCAACTGACAAGGGCTTATTTTTCCAGATATATGAACAGCTCATAGTACTCAATATCAAAAAAAACAAACAACCCAATCAAAAACTGGAAGAACTAAATAGACATTTCTCCAAAGAAGACATACAGATGGCCAACAGGCACATGAAAAGATGCTCATCATAACTAATTATTAGAGAAATACAAATCAAAACTACAATAAGGTGTCACCTCACGCCAGTCAGAATGGCCATCATTAAAAAGTCTACAAATAGGGCTTCCCTGGTGGTGTAGTGGTTGAGAGTCCACCTGCCGATACAGGGGACATGGGTTTGTGCCCCGGTCCGGAAGGATCCCACATGCCGCGGAGCAGCTGGGCCCGTGAGCCATGGCTGCTAAGCCTGCGCGTCCGGAGCCTGTGCTCCGCAACGGGAGAAGCCACAACAGTGAGAGGCCCGCATACGGCAAAAAATAAATAAATAAATAAATAAAAGTCTACAAATAATAAATGCTGGAGAGTGTGTGGAAAAAGGGGAACACTCCTACTGTTGGTGGGAATGTAAATTGCTGCAGGCACTGTGGAAAACAGTATGGAGGTTCCTTAGAAAACTAAAAATAGAGTTAACCTATGATCCAGCAGTCCCACTCCTGGGCATATATCCAGTAAAGATAAAAACTAACTTGGAAAGATACATACACTCCAATGTTCATAACAGAACTATTTATAATAGGCAAGACATGAAAGCAGCCTAAGTGTCCATCAACAGATGAATGGATAAAGAAGATGTGATGGAATATTATCCATAAAAAAGGATGAAATATTGCCATTTTCAGCAACATGGATGGACCTGTAGATTATCATACCAAATGAAGTTAAGTCAGACAGAGAAAGAAAAATAAAGAAAAATATTATATGATATGACTTATATACGGAACCTAAAAAAATGCAAATAAACTTATTTATAAAACAGAAAGAGAGACTCACAGACATAGAAAACCAGCTTAGGGTTACCAAAGGGGAAGGTGGGGGGAGGGGATAAATTAAGAGTAGGGGATTAACAGATACACATTATTATATATAAAATAGATAAACAACAAAGATTTGCTGTATAGCACAGGGAACTGTAGTCAATATCTTGTAATAATAGAAAAGAATCTGAAAAAGAATACCTATCTATATATGCATAACTGAATCATTTTGATGTACAGCTGAAACTAACACAATATTGTAAATCATCTATAGCTTAATAAAATTAATATATATATATATATCAGGAAATAAATTAAATAAAAATTACATTATTTGAAATGCCTAGGAAAAAAAGTGTATGTCTATAAACAGATAACCCCATGTTATGCCCTCCATGTACCAGAAAAGCATTACTAACATCTCTGATAGAATCTATATCTCTCATCCAAGAATTTCTATTTCTTGGTTATGAACTATTACTTAGAGGTAATTAAATAATTAGTGAAAATATGTTATATGAGATAGTTTATAAAATTTCACAAACAGTATGTATATAATAAGTTAAAAAGGAAATTGAAAGCAGGAGATTATAAGTAAATAAAGTAAAACCAAAGTTGAGAATATGTCATGTGTCATATATATGACAAACATATGTGATACTATGTCACAAAGATACATGTCATTAATCAGAAGCAGTTGAAAGATTATGGTAAAAATCTGTCTCTGAATTTTCTACTAGTCACCACAAAAAAGAAACACAGTCAGCTATAAGATTCACAAAGAAAAAAAAATATGGTTTGAAGTAAGACAAGCATTTTTTTTCTTGCTTTGAAACAGGACATTGAGTTTTTCAATGTGTTTTACCAAGTAATAAAATGGACAATATCATCAATCTCATCTGTAAAAATTTTTAGAAAATACATTCAACTCTTTCAACTATTCGTCTAGGTTCAACTATTTCTTTTCTTCTGATTTTGCCAATTAAAATGACATAATGTTAAAGTGTAATAGAGTGAAATTTATCCTTTGAATGAACAAAATATACAGTCTGAAGCAGTAAACCTATAACCCCTTCTAATGATGACTGTAATTTAGAAGGATGAGAGATTAGTGCTTTTAAAGCAGTATTGAGCATTTTTTTCCTTCCCAACTTAACATATAGTAAAAATTGAAGAACCCTGTTAAGACTGCATTATCTGCAATGAGCCCAGATGCCAATTTAGTCTAGGTCTGTATGGTTCAATATTCAGTGAATTGCATGATCACTGAATTAAACAAACAAACAAACAAACAAACAAACAAACAAAACTCCTATTTTTTGGTGAAAATGAGTAATTTTAAGGAAACAGAATTTTCATTTCTAACCTATATCAAGATTATTAAGTTGCATCATCATTGGAGATATATATTTTCTACATACAGCCTCCAGAACATTGATTTCTTAGGGGCAAACTGCCAAAAACCTGACTCCCAAACAGCTTCACTAGTGTCAACATAAAAGTATACCATAAACCATGACACATACTAGTCAGTGTCACCATAAAACATAAAAAGATATGTTAATCTTTTAAATAAGAATATTGACAATATACAAAGAATCATGTTTCCATGCTTCTGACAGATTAAATTGAGATGTTTATCTAGAATTTATTTAAAAAATACAATTATAACAACTTAGTTTTGTATCTATAATGCATAAGCTTCGTGTTCAAAAATATCTTCAAGTATTCCATAAATTACACTCTTTAAAATTTGTAAATAAATTTTATTAATAAAACATTTGGGTAACCAAGATAAAATGTACACAGTGTTATAATTAACATTTAACTGATTAAAATATAATGTGGGTAAGATGAAAAAATACAAGATGAGAACACAAAAGTGTTCAAGTATATATCATGAATTGTTCCAATTTCCTCCCTAAATGTCAAGTACTAACTGTACATTTTACATGGAACAAACACTGGAGGGTGCTTGCTAATATACTTCTGAAATGACATTTTCTTAGTATGACCTTTCCTTCTAACAATAACTTACATTTTAATTAAATTGGACCATTTTCATTACATGCCAAATATCTCAGTGCCATACATTATCATCGTCCTTTGTCAGCACTGATAGTTAAAGGTCATGGGCTTAAATAATTATTGAGATTAACAGAATTGGTAATTTATGAGAAAATGGCACATAGATGGTAGTTTTTCTTTCAGAAAGTGAAACTTTCTAATGTTTGAATAGGTTTTAAAGAAAGAATATAAGAATGAAATGACTCAGATGGTCATTAAAAAAAAAAACTCAAAATTTGAAAGTGTCTACGGGCTTCTAAGTTTATATTATTTCTCCATATTTTCAGCTTAATATCTCATTTTTAAAATAAAGTTGTAAACATACAAGCTGAAGTAAGTTCTAAAAAATCCTATCTTTTGAGAAATATTGTGAAAAAGAAAGTGAAAACATAATTAATGATTATTTTCATCATACAATAATTCACAATTATAAAAAAATAATCAGAACAAAGTTACATGTAAAAATTATCATCAACAAATGCCTTGATTGCCTCTTTTTTTGGTTTTAATTAAATTTCATTTTCATTTTTAAAACTATTCATATGAAGTATCATCAGATAAAATGGCAAACTGTGAAAAAGACAAAAAAAATATAACTCCCTGTAATAATGCAGCTGTTATTCTAGTATTTTATTTTAACATTCAAAAAGCTAACAAATAACTTCAGATTGTCAGTAAAGTACACAAAATTAAGATAAACCTATACCACTTGTAACTTTTTATTTAACTCTGTATAATTTTATGGATATATTTATTTTTACATAGTTATATTAACCTTTTAAAAATTAAAAAGTATTAATATTGTATAGTCAAAAATCATTCTATTACTACCACCCCCACCTCCTTTGTCTAATCCCTTCTTCCTGTAGAGGTAACTGTTGTTACTACTCTCTTTTGTACCTTCTCAAAGTTTATTTTTTTATGTATATAAGAGCAAATAAAAGGTTCTTTCTGAAAAAAATAGAAATAATGATGTGCAATGCAATGTGTTCTGCACTTTGCTTTTTCAACTAAATACATGTTGTAGTGTATTTTAAAGGAAAATTAAGAGTTCTCTTATCTATTTACTGCTTCATAGTTTTTGTTGCATGGATAGATTTATCATAACATATTTATTCAGTCTTCTATAAATAATCATTTTGACCTTTAAAAAATATAAATACAAGTAATGCTGGAATGATTAATCTTGTAGATAGTTATCTCACACCACAGGAGATCATTTAAATCAGTAAGAAAGAACAAATAATAAAATAAATAAATAATGTATATCAATAAATAGTTAACATAAAAGGAAATATAGGGCCTCCCTGGTGGCGCGGTGGTTGAGAGTCCGCCTGCCGATGCAGGGGATACGGGTTCGTGCCCCGGTCTGGGAGGATCCCGCATGCCGCGGAGCGGCTGGGCCCGTGAGCCATGGCCGCTGGGCCTGTGCGTCCAGAGCCTGTGCTCCGCAACGGGAGAGGCCACAGCAGTGAGAGGCCCGCGTACAGCAAAAAAAAAAAAAAAAAAAAGGAAATATAAATGGCTGAGCAACATTTGAAAGATGCTTAAGTTCACTCATACTAAGATAAATTCAAATTGAAACCACATGAAGATACGACTATTTGCCTACAATATTGGTGAAAATTCACGTTTGATAACAAACATGGAAAGTAAAGATGTAAGAAAACAGATTGGGAAAATAAGTGCTTGCACATGTTAATGGTGGGGTATAGAGTGAAACAACCACTGTGAAGAGCCATATAATTTTGTCCAAGTACTATATATGCATATATAATTTTATTCAATCGAATAAAATTACAAATGCATTTATCTTTTGATCCGGATTCCCACTTTTGGAGTTCTTTCATACTGGTGTAAGTGTGGGCGAATACACTAGTTTAGCTCATACGGATTTGTTTTAACCAGAGGTTTGGAAGAATGCAAATATCCCTCAAGCAAGGGATTGTTTAAATCGTGGTATAGTTTATTTAACGGAATATTATCCAGCTAAATCAAAGAATGAGGGAACAAAATTAGATGATATGCAAGATATATATTATTAAGAGAAAGAAGCAAGGTGTACAATTTTATATATTTTGTGGAAAAATAGGGGAATCAATATATATACTTGCTTATATTGTATAATGGTTTTTGCAAATGGTCTCAAATTCTTCAATAATCCTTCATCAAGAGATGAGATGCATGTATTCCTCCTCTGAACTTGGTTAAAATTGTGACTCAATTGTTAACAAGAGAATGTGTCAGAAGTGATGCTATGTTACCAAGGGCCAGCTTCATAGACATGCAACCTGTCAGTCACACAGAACCCTAGGCATATAAGGGTCTCATGTTCAGTTTAACACTCTACCTTCATAGTCTTGAAATTCTTAAAAATTACTGAACAATCTGGGTCTGCATTTTCATTTTGCACTGGGCTCTGTATATAAGTATTGAGACTGGGTTATAACAGAAAGGCTACTTGTACTTTGTCCACTGAACATTCGCGCTTGGAGCCCTGAGATGCTAAGAATTCCAACAACCTTGAATACACTGTGTGAAATTCAAGCTACATACAGGGGCCATGTACAGGTGCTCTGATGGACCTCTGAGTCATTTGAGCCAAGGGGCAAAATTTGTGACTCAATGAGTCTTCAGTGATGCCAGAAGCCAGTTGCAGGATTACGAGCCTTTGAGCTGTGTCTGGGTTGAAACTGCTAACACCATGGAGTATAGACAGACAATCCTTGCTGTGCCCTGACAGAACTGATCACATATACATACTATTCAACTTAAAAAATAAATGGTTGTTTCAAGCCACCAGGTAATTTGAGGTAATTTGTTATGTAGAAGTAGTAGCCAGAACATTTTATTTAAGAAACACTGGAAAGAAACATAAGAACAAAACAAAAATTATTTATAGGGTATTGAGGTGGAATCCAAGAAAGGAGGGGCAGGACAAGGATGGGGGGGATATTTCTCTGTGTATCTTATATGTTTGGATCTTTGAACCAAGTGGGTGTATTTTTCTTCAGCAAATTAATAGAAATATGAAGAAAAAATGGAAAAAAAACTAAAACTATTATTTTAGGATGTGTGGGTTGAAGAGAGCTTTCTGAATATATTTTGCTGAACACTTGGGATCCTTGGCTTAGAGAAAGCCTTGGGGAGTTAATTTATAACTCTATAGATAGTTCTAGAAATCCAGAGAAATTTACCTAACTACAGAGGAGTTTTATTTTTACATTTCTCAGGAATGCTCAGGACTTTGGAAACATCTCTAGTTTGTAAAAGCCAGTGACACTAGGGTTTATCTGACTTGAAAAGCTATATTTAATTTCAAAAGGTTATGGTGAGAACCCAGAAATCTTTCTACACTTTCTTCATGAAGCAAAGATTATTCTCCTTTTTTTATCTCCTCTATTTAAGAAAATATTATCTATTTTTCCCTACCCCTCACTTATGGATTTTCATGTTACTCACACAGGGTATTTTTTCCATCTGTTTTCACTGCATTACCCCACTGGTAAGGACTAGAGCAAGAGGGGACCTAGCATTTATCATTTACTATGAGGTAATACAAAATATGTCTCTGATTCAGAATACCTCACATGCACACTAAGGATAAAGTTAATAAACATTAATATTTAAAACCAACAGGATATATGTACATTTGATAAAAGTATATAAAAATTACACATCAAAAAACATTTATTAGAGTAGAAGGTATTTCAAGGAGAGAAGCTAGTCTGATTTAAGGTGGGAGCACAGAAATAGATTCAGTAGTATTAGCACAAATTTGTTGTTGAGTGTTAGTATGATGGATGTTCTTTTTATTGTTTTGTTTCATAATGTGCATAGGTCTCATTATTTATATATAAAATAATACACACTAAATTAAAGTATATATATATATTTTTTTCTTCCAGTTTTATTGAGATATAATTGGCATACAATACTGTATAACCGTAAGGTGTATAGCATAGTGATTTGATTTATATATATCATGAAACAATTGCCACAATAAGTTTAGTGAATATCTTTTATCTCATATAGATAAAAAAATAAAAGAAAAATTAAAAAAGTTTCCTTGTGATGAGAAAAAAATCTTAAAAAAAAGGTATATATTCCAGAGTCAAGAATATGATCTGGCATGCACCCCCATGTTCTAGCAGTACTATTTACAATAGCCAAGACATGGAAGCAACCTATAGGTCCATTAACAGATGAATGGATAAAGAAGATGTGGTATATATATACAATGGAATACTACTCAGTCATTAAAAAACAATGAAATAATGCCATTTGCAGCAGCATGAATGGACCTAGAGATTAACATACTAAGTCAAGTAAGTCAGAAAGAGAAAGACAAATATCATATGATATCACTTATATGTGGAATCTAAAATATGACACAAATTAACTTATCTACAAAACAGACTCACAAACATAGAGAACGGACTTGTTGCCAGAAGGGAGGGAGGGGGAGCAGGGATGGATTGGGAGTTTTGGATTAGCAGGTGCAAATTATTATATACAGAATGGATAACAACAAGCTCTTACTGCATAACATAGGGAACTATATTCAATATCCTGTTGCAAACCATAATGGAAAAGAATATATATATATATATATATATATATATATATATGTATACACATATATATATACATATATATGTGTATATATATATATATTCACTGAATCACTTTGCCATACAGCAGAAATTAACACAACTTTGTAAATCAACTATACTTCAGTAAAATAAATTTAAAAAAAAAGAATATGATCTGGAAGTCCAATTAGGAGATGACTGCATTTCTCCTGGAAAGAAAACATGGTGTCTTGGACTAGAGATATAAGGAAAGATAGAGATGGTGAGGCATGTTTAGACTTGAGACATATTCTGAAGATGGTTATAATAGTATTTAAAGAAGGATTGGATGAGCAGTGTGAAAGAAAAGTTTAAGATGACAATATTTCTCACTGAACAACTGGTTTAATAGTTTCCTAATTCATTGATATAAGCAATACTGGTGGAACACTTCACAGTTTAAGAAAAATTCTATTTATCACATATCTAATTTTATTAAAAACAAGATAATAACAATGTAACATGACATTTAAAATATAAATTCTCAATTGAACATAAAGGTCTGAATTCATATTGCCAAACTTTTTAGTTCTTCTTTGGAATATAGAGGGTGACTGAACAATATACATTTTGGTGATTAAATGGATAACTATTTTTACAAACCTATATTTCAGCCAAATATGATATAATTGCTTGTTGGATAAATTTCCAATTTCTTTTAAAATAGCAATGATAGAAATTATAGGGATTCCTTCAACTAAAATGTAGTTTCAAATACATTAATTGTTCAAGTTACAGAAGTTATTGGTTGTTCTGATGAGGTTTGCTTGGAAAGCAAAATACAGACTTAATTTGTACTGACTATTACTTTGTTCTATTTCTCTCTAGCCACACCACCCCCGCTCCCTGCCCACCCTGGCAAAAACACTTTCTTTTCTTCCTGCTTTTCTGCCTGCCTTCCTCACATTGTTTTCAATGGTTTTTCCTCACATTGTAAGTACAATAAGCAATTAAATATCACCTTCTACACTGTGACACTACCTGTTATAAGGTAATATGAAAACAGTGTAATTAAAACTCTGATAGATGACAGATGATTCATAAAATGACAGAGATGCAGCTAATTAAAAGTATCTAGATTTCCTAATTTTTCACCTAAAATATATTAAAATATATTTTACTAATCCAGTTAGGCCCCACATATTATAAAATTAATAGAAATCAAGGCAAAAGTTTATTCAGACATGTATATTTTCATATATATATATATATATATACACACACACATAAACACATATACATTATCTGCATTGATATCAGTCATAAAAAATGAGAGCTATATGCTGATATATAAACTCAGTCTCATGCAGAAAGTCACGGTTTATCTCTTTTCAATTATTAGCAACAAAGAACCCTTTAACGTTCAAATATTAGTCATTGTTCTTAATACAAGCCCAAAACCACTCCACTATTATAAAACTAAGCAGAAATATAATTTGTTAATGAATACCTACAAACAGAGAATTAATACCTGTCTGCAAAGTGGTTTTAGGAATAGAAATATTACATGTGAAGTGTCTTAAAGATAGAAGACAGTATTAATAGTTAGCATTTATTAGTTGAACTAGAATACTATAGAAAGAAATCATGGCTTACAAATGAATTTTATAACATAGTTCTAAAATACAGCATGTTAAAATAATTTCAAAAGGGTTGAATTATCAAGTACAATCCTCCCAATTACATGGACTATAGTCCAGTCAATCTGTAATGTCTTTATCCTTGACCTTGAAGGCAAATGCCATTTTTTTATAATTATGATAAAAAGCCACATCATCTCTATTCCTTGAGTGGCTCAAGATTACAGAAAACTTTACTAACATAAACTCTAAAAAATCACTTTTGTGTGTATGTACTAATACATTATAATATTCTTAAATCTACTATAATAAAAATACATCAAGATACACAGTAACCTGATAACCAGTAGCCATGTCATTTATACATATTTAAGGAAGATAGAATGTGGGTGAATACTGTAACAATTCAGAGTTGATCACCCTCTTGAGAATTGAATCCAATTTTGTTTTCTTAAGGTTTATGTTTATTATCTTATTAGGAATGCCCTGAGTGATAGCTACAAAAGGTAAAACTGAATAGACAAATTCAACATTGAATCAAGGAAATCTAAATGAAGATTACTATCTCCTGCATACTAGATTCCAGAGAATATAGAGAACAAGGGGAATAAACTTCATTTGACACACATCTCTAAACTGTTACCTTCTGAAATTTACACCAGGTGATTTGTCAGGGTAATCCTTAAGAAAGATTACTACAACAAACATTGCAGTACTCTAAACTGAATAGGATATAAGTCTGTTTGTGATAGATTGTGACTACAGACATGCTGTAGGGAGAGAGAATCCTTTCATAAATATTTTAGCCTTAGTACTGCAAAAGCCATCAAGTATATGATTGAGTGAGAAGATGTCTGAAATGCTGTTAACAGGAGAATAATAGCCTGCATTACAGTCATATGGGCATCTGTGCCCTAGAACTAATACAATATTGGTCTGGAGAAGTCATAAATGCAATCAACTCCAGTGATTTCCTATGAAGGTGTTTTCTTTCTTCTGGGAAGTTTCACAATTATTATTCTGTGAAAACCCTACAGAACTGGGATACCTATACTCTAATTTCAGTAGTGCTCTATTCCTAATAAAACTTGTAAATTCACTCAATTCCCATTTCAGATTTGTATACTTTATAAAAACTACTCAACCCACAATAACTCTATTCTTAATATTTATGAAGCAATTATTCTGTGTATCAATCTCATACACATACTATTCTTTCAATTAGATTCAAACTCTTTAGAGAAGTTACTTCATTTTCTTTTTTTTGGTGCACTTCCTAAACCCTGGTTCTTACCAGATAAAATAACTTGTGGATTATATGTGTGTAAGTATGGCATTTATACATATGAGTTTGTATTTATGTATGTAATATGATATATATCCTACTCTTTATTTATGATTATTTAGTAACTTTTACCTATATATTCCAAATACATGCATTTTCATACAAGTAAAGAAAATACTATAAAAACTCTACAGAGTCACTTTGAGTTGGTCTGTGTCATTTAATTGTTCTGTTATCAGTATCAGTTTAAGCTTTCTGATTCTTCATTTCTTCAACTGTAAACTGGTCGTAAGTATAGATACATGACTCATAGATTTATATCTGTATATTTATATAGAGTTACATATTTAGGATAATAGATTTAAAGTTATTAGAAGAATAAGCAAAGTGATGCATATAAGGCACTAAACATAGTCATGTTCACACAGTAAGCTCTAAAACATATTGCCATTACTAGGAAAGGAAAAGATAACATTTTATAAGCCAGATTAAATTTCTTAAAATTCAGAATTAAAGTATCTTAATTTAATGAGGTTTAAATGCAACATCAAACTGTCAGACCATAATATATACTACTACTAATAATAACAATAATTTGTCATCTTATATTTAAATTGATATCATTCTTCTCTAGATTAAAAAATTGTACTTATAAATGGCTTACTTAGCAAAATTAGATATAATCGTTATCCCATTACTATTTTTTGTTATTAAACTGACATCAGAAATAACTATTCAATTAAAACTCCTAACATATTTTAAAACATAAGGAGTCACCCTAGAAATTGTATATTGTAAAATCACCAAAAATAAAGGTTCACAAGGATACATATCTTTCCATTTGTTAAATGATACCAAAATATTATTGTTTTCAAAGATTATTGGATGCAAAGAATATGTATTTTCTTTGCATATATTGTGAGTATTTTATAGATTAAGAAAGCAATTTTCCCTTGACTCCTTCTGTAAAATATTTAGAAAGTTACCAAGAACAAAGAATTTTTAGCAATTTTAAGAATTTATGTTGCTTTGAACTAAAAAGGAAAGATGGACAAAATATTTTTAAAGTCAATTTATAGGACAGAAAAAAAGTGCTTTGGCCTGTATAGTTTTTCCCCACCCCCCATTTAAGAAATAAAGACAATATACAATAAATAAGTCATACTTCAAAAGTACCAACAGGAATCCATGTAAAATAAATTTTAGTATGAGCTCTAAGAACCAGTAAGATTGAAAAAATGAATACATAGCTGCAATTATTGATACTTATTTGGACCCTATGAAATATATTGGGATATTTCCAAGCAAATATATATAATGCCTTGAGACATATAAACATAACACTGAACCTATTAAAGGGCAGAAATATTGACTATTCATTTTCTATAATATTTATCTAACATTTAATATTAAATGGTAATATTTAGTCAGCTAAAACCAATATGATATCTTATATTCTTTGCTAGTTAGGAAACATTACTGAAATGTTAGTTCACACAGCCCTGTTTTATTCTTTTATTATGTGCAATATGAATAAACGATTTCTAATAGATTCTTTCATTTGGTAAAAAAAGGGGAAATGTGCTGAATATTCTCCAACTGCCTTGTTTTCCTCCTCAGCCAGATTTATTATTTGCTTTCTACTTCTCTGTTATGTGCCCAGAGGGCTAAACTCGAATAACTCATACATGTTTCTCTATTGGGTAAGGTGGGTCCAGATAGTGGCCAGTTAGGGTTCAAAATGTAGAATCTGAGGTTGGGTATATTTATCATGTCCACCTACAGTTCCGTCTAGCCATTCTAGCTCACCTCTCCTCTCTCCTTTTTGAATTACTCCCATCAGCATACAAGCATACTCTCTTTATCTCCAGGATATTAAAAATAGATAAATATATCTCTTAATCTCATTTCCAATGCTAATTACTATCATATATCTTTGACACTTCTGTCAAAAAATTTCTCAAAGAAGTTAATTTGCTATCAGCTCCTGTCCATTCATTCTTTCTTAATTCACTCAGTCAGGATTTGATGCCATGTTCCTAAACCTGGTCATCAATTCTCAGGTCTTTCCTTACTTTGATCTAGCAGCATTTGCTACTGCTGCTGTTGATAACTCCCTTCCTTCTGCATTTTCTTTACCTGGCTTCCACAGCACTCCTATGCCCATGGTAAATCCTTATCATTCTTAATTGCTTGATACTCTTTTCTCAGACTTTTTAATGCTGGAATGTTCCAGGGTACAAGTTCTGGTTCTTTGCTTTTCACTTTCTCTACTTTTACCATTCTAGTAATTTCATCCAGTGTCATGATTTTATTAATATAATCTCTTTATATATCAATGATTCTCAAGTTTGTATACATAATCCAGTTATGTGTCCCAAAGTTTAGGCTCATAAGTACAATTTTCTATTAGATATTCACATTCAGGTGTCAAAAGTGAACTCCCAATCTGATCTCCCCAGAAATCTGACCCAGGATTATCTTTCCACAGTTTTGTTAATAGTAACTCCCTCATTTCCACTTATTCCTCTATCCACCTTTCCTTTATACCCCACTGAATTCATCAGGAATTCTTTTGACTTTATTTTCAAAATGTATTTGAAATAAAGCAGATACCATCCTTATCTCCTAATGGGGTTTTACCTTTTTCTCTTATGTCTATGTATTTTATTCTCAACACAGTAGGCAGAGATACTATGAAGGTTTATCAACTGATACACTTATGGTTTTGTAATTTTCATTATCTGTAGTTGGGAGACTATCCCTGTAAATAAATAAAACAAAGTACCTATTATATACTGGTCGGTGATATTTCCGGCAAAGTCAATAATATGTTTGTAAGACTGAATATTTTAATAACTATGTCAGGTCTAGAAACTCTAATGGCACCAAATCCACTAGAGTTTGATGATCCTGGGGCATTTGTTTCCACCTCTTGCACATAAGAGGAATTGTTTTTAAAATGATCATGAAAGATGCTTGCCTAGCTGTTGGTTGAACATATGAAGGAATGGGTAAACAGGGATACTTAATTTATTTATTTCTTCTTTGTATAATGTTGATTCATTTATTCATTTTATTACTTATTTAACAAATATTTGTTGAAGCATTACTATCATGTTACATGTACATTGAATAATATTAAAAGAAATATGAAAAATATACTAGTAACTTAGGTTAACAATAAATTTTTATTTCTACTTTATATTTCCAGATTTTCTTAAATTACAATCAAATTCTGTAACAAGTGATGAATTACTCCATTTTCATATCTAATCTTGAGATTATGTGACTTGTCTTAGCATTTAAGGAAAGTCCCTTTAACTATGAACAGAAAGTAAGTGTGCAAGGCTTTTTTTTTGTTTGTTTTTTTGGCCATGCCACGAGGCTTGTGGGATCTTAGTTCCCCAACCAGGGATTGAACCCGGGCCCTCAGCAGTGAAAGCAAGGAGGCCTAACCACGGGACCACAAGGGAATTCCAGTAAGTGTGCAAGGCTTTAGTTGAGACAAAACTGATAAAACTAGGAATCCTGCAACTTGGTCCCTAATCTTCAATTTGAACCCAATTCACTTCAAGAACAACTTTTATACACTATTGAGTATGTTGATGATGCAGCTGCTTACACTTAAGATATTTTATTTAATACTAAAGAATAATCAAGTGAAAGCTAAATGCTCCATTTTATTATATACTATATAAATGCTTTATTTCCAAGTTTAATGCTCAAAATTCTTATGACAAGAGAGTGACCTTGATTTCCTATGTTTTTTCTAAGAAAAACCCAGTAAGCCCTTCACTATATAGTTCACTACATTGCCATTGCCATTCAGTCAAGTCTTCCTAAGAGCCAAAATGGATAAAAACTTCAAAATTTTATATTTATATCTTGATTCACTCTGTTTGGATTTATCATGTTGTGACAAATTTATTACCAGAGCTTTGCCCACTCTGAAAATTCTGATAGTGTTTCATTATAAAATATAAAATATGTCTACAGGATCATACAAATACCCAGTGATTGAACGCAGTCTTTGCTAGGTAAACAGTTTCTATTTTATGTCCTTGATTTTATTTTTATGTGGTTTCTGAATTATCCTCTGATAGCTTTTAAGATGGTATCCTATCTCTGTGTTTTCCTAATATTTTCATTATGTGTCGCTGAATAAATTTTGACATGGTTTTTAAATTGTTTATGAGCATCCGATAGTTGGTGTAAATGGGATCACTTTGCTTTGTGTTTTCTCAAGAAGTTAAAATTAGTTCAGCTTTTCTGTTCCATCTTAATGTTACAGTTCAAATGCATATTATATTGCATTTAATTAAATTCAGCAAGAATGCCACATACTATATCTTTTCAGCAAGAAAGTACTTAGCACACTGCAGAGATAAATGCGTCACTGAGCAATACAAAAAGTAGTTTTGTATTAGAGAAAAACACAACTTAAGAAAATTAAAGTTACTGACAAGAACAGCAGATGACCTTTATACATTTAAAGGAAAAAAATGCCTAGAACCATTTTATTTAACTTGACCTTGCCATAGGGAGATGAAAATTCCTTGACTGCTATTATCCATCCATCCAAGATAATTTTAAGACTTATTTAAAAATATTTTAGCAAAAAAAATCCTCTGACCTCCAGGATTGGAAATTGTGTAGAATGTTTAGCTTGAACTAAAAATAAATACTGTTGATTAGAACTTCCAAGTTTGGCTATCTGTATAGAATGTTTTGTGATATTTTATAGCTATTCAGTCATGAAGTATTTGGGATATTTGGAGAGGTTCAGCTGGAATGACCCATCTAGAAAATTCTTTGGTTAGGAACTGCAGATCCTTGAATACAATATTTAGAAGAACTATACTTTACCATGTTTATTGGATCCAGCCTTAAATTTCAGATAGTGTGCACACAGACTGGTAATGGTAGACATATAATTTAATAGTCAGTGAGATCAATGGAATCAGAAATTTGATCTGTGAAGTGGCAGATAGCTTAATAAATCACACTTTATTATATTTCTAAAACACATCAGTTGTATGTTAATTATGAAGCTATGAAAGGAAGTTCACAAACTTTATGAAATTGATGAAAGGTTAAATTAAGAAAGGAAATATTTCTTTAATAGTATAACCAAGCAGGACTCTATGGGGCCTTCCAAGGAGAGACCTCTCCAAGTATTCCACTTGCCTCTTGTTTGTAGAAAAGCTTTAGTATCCCAGGTCTACCCTGAGTCACAGAAGGTTGGCTCAAGAGTTAATGATTGGAAAAATGTGAACATGAAGTAACAAAAACATCACCAGGGCTAGGAGAACTGTTAACAATTTAAACAATAGATCAGCCATATAGCAGAATCACAGAATCTTTAGTTCTCCCCAAAGGACATAGATAACAGTGTCTGAAGCACATTCCTGAGTTGTTTTGCAGATACTTAAACCCACACTATATGGAAGAAGATAACTGCGTGATAACCATGAGCATACAGACCCCAGGCCAGCTGGAGCCTGAGGACTGATGACATTAATCCCTGTGACATCACCCTTTTACCTCACCATCAACGAGTCAGAGAATTGTGCAGAAGCTGGTCACTCACCCTGTGATTTTTTCCCTCATCCTGCCTTTAAAAACCCTTCCCTGAAATCCTTCAGGGAGTTCAGGTCTTTTGAGCATAAGCTGCTCATTTTCCTTGCTTGTCCCCATGTTAGGCCATCTTGCAATAAACTCTGTACTTTCCTTCACCACAACTCAGTGACAGTAGATTGGCTTCACTATTCCTTGGCAAGCAGACCCAAGTTTGGTTCAGTAAAAATAGGATTGAGAAATTTTTTAAAATTGATTCAATTTATAACTTTTAAACTATTATCAGTATTGCACATTATATTCTGGTTTTATATTTAATTGTACTTAATCACAAACCATACATTGCATGCTCTTTAAATTGTTTTGCTTTAATTTAGCTTAAGTCATATATACATTTAAATTTTTTTCCAAATTAATTTAAGGAACCAATATTCATTGTGGGATTAACTGTTTCTCAAATCAAATGACTGGCACTTAACAGGAGAGTCATCTTTGGGACTATATTGAATCTTTCTATGTCTATTTGCCTTCTTGCCAAATGCCTAAAAGGGTTGCTATGAGGTTTGAATGAGCTATCATTTATTAAGAGCCTAGAACATTGCCTGGCAAATGTTTCATAGAATAATGTAAATTTCATTTATTTGTATGTTTATGACATACATAGTCTTTTCATTATCAAAGCTTTTATATCTTGTTTTCTACTTTTATTTTATTCTATACAACTATAATTCCTATTCAAATCCCTTCATATTTTTCTTAGAAATGTTTCCCAATTCCTCCCATTATTTTAAAGTTAAATGTTCACTTGGATTTAATCCTAGCCTCACTTCTCCATCTACATGCTCTGCTTAGAGAATGTCATACAATGTTCTGGTCTTAAATGCCCTCTATATAACAGTAACTTGCAGATTTATAGATATCAATACAATCTCCACTTCTCCCTTGAACGACAGAACCATATATGGTTATATGTATTTCCATTAGTTTGTCAAATTGGCCTCTGAATGTAAGATGCCCAAATAGAATTCCTGTCTGGCCTCACTCTCCTCAAGATATGTCTTCCCCTCAATCTTCCCCATGTTTGTAAATAGCAACAGCACTACTCTCCCTCAGTTGCTCACTCTGAAAACCTGAGATAGCTTGATTCCACTCATTCCTTCAGCCCCACTTAATCCTTCAAAGAGCTTTTGGACTCAACCTTAGAATAAATGCCTAATGTGTTGTCCTCCTTCCATCTTAACTATAATCATTATTGTACAAGACTCTTAGTTTTTATTTGAATTACTGTTAATAGCCTACTAACTCAATTCCCTGCTACATTCTGTCCTCTCTATAATATGTACTTCTTATAGAACATAGAGGACTTTTCTTTTAAATGTTAGATAATTTTCCTCATCTGTTAAAACTCTCCAGGTTTGGTTTTATGCTTTTCTACATTTGAAGACTATTTTAGAGTCTAAACCTACATGATCTTCTAACTACCTATATTTCAGATTGTACCTCTGTGATACTGTGATTTATAATAAATATATACTTGGTCTTCCCAGTTTCTGGCAGAACTCCTAAAACCATTGGAATTCCCTAATTAATGAGAGTGACAAAGGTATCTTTTGTTGTGTGAATGAGCTGATTTTTTGAAAACACCTAAGGGCAGGGGCTGATTGCCATGAAGCCAACCAACCAAGAATAGAGGGTTGGCACATTTAAGTCCCACCCCCTAATTTCTGGGGAGCAAAGAGAGAGAGGAAGTTGAATCAATCATCAGTGAACCATGATTTAATCAACCATGCCTATGTAATAAAGCCTTCATAAAAAGGAGGGAGTTCAGAGATCTTCCAGGTTGGTGAAACAGAACCTTTCCATATGCCATTATCTGTGCCCAAAGAGCACTGAAGCTCTTTGTTTGAGAAGTCGCCCTATGTATTTCTGCATCTTTTATATCCTTTGTAATAAACCAGTTATCTACTGAGTAAATTGGTATCCTGAGTCTTGTGAACTGCTCTAGCAAATTAATCAAACCCAAGGGGGCATCTTGGAGACTTCCAATTTTTGTAGTCAGTTGGTCAGAAGCACATGTAACAACCTAGGCTTCTGACTGGCGTCTCAAGTGGAGGGCAGTCTTGTGGGACTAAGGCATTAAACCTGTGGAATCTGAGGCTATCTCTGAGTAAATGGTGTGAGAACTGAGTTGACCTGTAGGACACCCAGCTTGTGTTGGAGAACTGTTTGCTTGGTATGGGGAACCTCCCTGCCCCACTCCCCACCCCCACATAAAAATTGGGTGCAGAACCCTTAGTCTCAAATCCCTTTCTCCCCTAGTTCAGTGATCTAATTTTGACAGCTTCCCCCCTGTCCCTTGGAAAACCCATTATGCTGGGTTTGCACTCTAAGTCACCACATCTGCAAATGGCTATAATTTTCCTCATAATTTTAAATGTTAGATAATATATTATCTAACATTTAGAATTATGCATATTTGTATGTTACAAAGGATATTACAAAGGTTTCAGTTTAGCGAGGCATACTTCACCAACTTTTCTAAATTACCTTCATATCCCAGCTACTTTCTGCACATCATCGGTTTTGTTGTTGTCGGTGGTGGTGGTTTGTTTGTTTTACTTCATAGTAGTACTTACTGAATTTTATTTGTTTACTTATATTTTGTGTCCCTTCTCTTCCTTCTGGATAGAGACTTTATATGTCTTGTTCACTGCTTTCATGTTCCCAAAACCATGAATAATGCTGAACTTACAATACTAACTTGATACAGATATGAACAAATGAATACAGGGATTCATTAAACATATTACATTACAAAAACTGATGCAATAAAAATGTCATAGATTACCAACTGAAAGTTTTCCAATATTTTTTAACAAAGCTCTATGTTTATTAGCATTTGAAACCTAGTATTTTTGTTTTTTTGTTTTCTGTGGTACGCGGGCCTCTCACTGTTGTGGCCTCTACTGTCGCGGAGAACAGGTTCCGGACACGCAGGCCCAGTGGCCATGGCTCACGGGCCCAGCCTCTCCATGGCATGTGGGATCTTGCCGGACCAGGGCACGAACCCATGTCCCCTGCATCGGCAGGTGGACTCTGAACCACTGCGCCACCAGGGAAGCCCTGAAACCTAGTTTTTAAGGAAAGTTTTTCTTCATTTGTAAGTCCTTACACCTATTTTGTTGACCAACATGAATGACTAAAACACATTATAATGTGTCATTAAGAAAGTGTTGAGGACTGTGCACATTAACTCTGCTCACTTGAATTTTAGCTCTTTCATTTTTGAGTCTTTATCTTTCATTTGCCAAAGGGCAGATTCAATTACATATGGTTCTAATGTAAAACAAATATACCTAAATTAGCCTTGCATTTTAAATTATTTACATTAATAAATTAGGTGAATTTGAATGTAGGTAATACTCTATTTATAGAAAAAAATGTAAGCATTTAATAAGAAAAACCTTATAATACAAACAAACTTTTATTGAGTGTGTATGGTAGATCAAGTATGACTTTAAGTGATTTAACATATGTTAATTAATATTAACATATATTAACTGTCAGTCCCTTTGAGCTTGTATAACAAAATACCATAGACTAGGTGGCTAATGAACAAAACAAATTTATTCCTCACAGTTCTGGGAGGCTGGGAAGTCCAAGATCAAAGCACTGGCAGATTCTGTGTCTAAGGAGAGTCCACTTCCTCATGGATGGTACCTTCTAGCTGTAACCTCACATGGTGGAAGGAGCAGCGCAGCTCTCAGGGTCTCTTTTATTACAAACATTACTCTCATTCATGAGGGCTCTGTCTCTATGACCTAAATGCCTCCTAAAGGACCTACCTCCTAATTCCAGCACATTGGGAATCAGGTTTTAACATACGAGTTTTGATGGACAAACGTTCAGATCATAGCATTACTAATGTATTAAACATATATTAACTAATACTTACATGTATGATTTTTCAGATATGAACTAATGTTCACAAGAAACCTATAACTAATGTTACTCATTAATCTCTCTCTTACAGATAATGAAACTGTGGCATAGAACAGTCAGATTAATTCTCCCACAATTACAAAACCTGTAAATGGAGAATTAGGATCAAGTTCAGACATTCTGAAACAAGAGCCCATGGACTTCACTTTTAAGCCATCAGAAACATAAAGACAGAATCAATTTTGTACTTGTTGATTTGTAATGCTGAACTTTTATCTTACCATGCTATGTTACTAAGATACATATTTTTTCAATTGCCAAGTATTTCATCAAATTTCTTTTTTTTCCATTATCCACTACTCAGAATCTCTACCATAAACTCTAGGAACATTTCTGATGCAATACAGATTCCTAAATAAACTACATTTGAAATATAAAAATATTGCAAATGTTTTCTCATCTGTATATTTATTGACAAAGTCTAAGAAGAAGAGAATGTGATATTATATTTCTAAAGTAATTTCCGATAACCAATGTAATGTTTGCCAAATTGAAATTTTATTAAATATAAATTTCAAAAGATACATAAAAGTAACCTGTTCCCTCTAATATTATTCTTTGAATTCACCATTTTGCACAGTGAATTTCTGCATCACAACCAAACCTTGGTGTACTTGGAGTTTCAATCTTCACAAAAATTATATTAGGAAGTAGAGGAGTTCTCAGCAACAATCCATCAGAGATATCAGGAAAAGCGACTTTAGTATTTAAAATAATTATACTTAGATGCTGAGATCATGAGCCACAAGGAAAATTTTGGTATGCTTTTTTTTTCTTATTTATAATTTATTAAATGTGATTTATCTTCATCCATTTAGAGAATTCCTGCTGCTGGCTTTATGGTAGTATTTTGCATAGATTTTGTCATAGGTAACATTCATTTTTGTTACATACTTTATTCATGATTAATATGCAGATGTTTCTCAAAGCAAATTACCATTTATATTTGATAAAATGCAACATGTTATTTTTTGAAAGTTACGATACATATTTAAAAGAGCCAGAGTAGTATCTTCAGAGAGAGCTTTAAGACCCATCATTGTTCAATATGTTTGTTGTATTTCTTGTTGTTCAGTTAACTTCACAGGCTGTAACACTGGCCTTGGTATCTACTAGTCTTAGTACAGCATATAGCTAACAAAAGTTCTGCTTTGTGAACAGATGTAGGAGTCACAGCAGATACTTTACTGTTCTGGACTAAAACTGGATACCCTCTCCACACATTATCAATACTGTCTTGCATATATTTATGGTTGAATTTAATAAGGATAATAATCAAAATTAATGTTAGAGTCTGGATGTTATGGCAAGTTGTATTTTACAAGCTTTTTTTAAAAAAATTGTATCTTTTTTCTCCTACTTTCAATTTGTCACAATTACTATATATCTTAATCTCAAACTTTCCCCACTATAACAAATATACTTGGCTCCCAGGAAAGACAACCTTCTAAAGCTGATATTGCATTGAGTATTCTTTTTTCCTTTTTAATTTTAATGTTAATTTTCTAACCTAAATAAATGTTTCATATATCTTACTATCATTATAATTAACTACTTTATTATAGGTGAGGATTAATTCCTTCTATTTCATACCTACATTATGAATACTTTAATTGCAAGTAAATACAACTATATGATTCTCTTAACTTTCTAATGAGCACCAATAATATTATTTACTTCTTTGATAATATCTTTTTACCTGAATCTTGAGAGGTAAAATTTTAAGACACTTTGTTGTAAATTATGAGAACAGTTTTCTGGCATACTACATTAACTTTTTGGAATTGTTAATTTCACTTGTTTTACTGTAAAACACAAGTTTGTTTTTTGGGAAGCTATTATTCAAACTTAATGAAAAATTAAAATAATATGAGTATCTTTCTTTCCAATATTTCCTATCAAAAGTGCCGAAGTTTATATCCAGCATAGCTGAAGATGAATGAGTCCTGGGATAAAAAAAACTGTTTCCTTCAATATTTTCAATGGGCAATAGCAGACTAAAATTTCAATAGGTCCTAAAAACTCTTTAAATCATCCTTTTCCAAACCTTTTAAATTACAGTGCTTCTGTACTCCCTTCTCTCCTCCTGATTTTTTTCCTCTTCTCCTCCTTCCCTTCCTCTCCTCTTCCCTCTCTTCACTCTTCTCATCCCTTCCCTTCCTGTCTCTTTTTTTCTCTACAATTTAAAGCCAGTAAGCTGAGCACACACAGTTTATAGGTTACATGAGCTCTGGAGTCAGACTTATTGAGGTAAAGTTCTTGCTCAGTGCTGCAGCACTGTTGGCTTTTCTACTTTGTTAACAGGAGTAGAAATTTTATGATTGTCTTTTATGATGTTTGCATTCAAAACCATTTCAACAAGGTTGTATTCGCTTTTATATGTTCTGAAAATATCCACTACAGGAGGAAGATATTTTGTTACTATTAGTAGAGAGAAAAGGGCAAGATAAATTGTTTTGATGACAAATCTGTAAGCAGTTTTACCTTCATTTTCTTATTTAGTCTTTAAAATAGAGCATTGAAATCAAAATGTCCATTATATAGTAAGGAAGGGAACTAAAGTCATCGGAAGCCAGTACCTATGGTATACTCTGGTTCTTTATGGTATTCCAAGATAGAATTAACATAGGCTACTCAATATACTCATTTGCAACTATCCTTGATTTCAGAAAAGACTGAAAAGAATACGCTTGTATCTACTTTCTAAGACTGTTTTTTTTGTCCAACAGTTTACTTAATCCAAGGTAATTCACCAGCAGAAAGTTAAATGGCATTCATAATATTTTTGGATTTTAGGACAAAATATTATATGAGATATATGCATTCTAAATATGTGAGAGGTAACTTATTTACGTTATAATTAGGTATTGTCCCTTAACAAGGTGACCTGACATTGTCAAGTATTGATGCTGTCATTAAAATGCCAGTGAAGTTGTGTTCTTTATTGCTCATTAGGAAGTCTTTTAATACAGCTGAAGTCCATTGCCACTAATTACTATCCTAATAGAATATGCCTATATACATATTGATTGCTTGAAATACACTTGCTTTTGGTGAGAAGAGAAATGCCCTGACAGGGATGCTGCCTTGGCTCTTCATGTTTTCTTTAAACAGCAAGGAGAAGGAGGATGAAAAGCAGGAGGAGGAGGAGAAGAAGAAGTGGGTGGGAGGAGGCGGAATGAGAGGAAAAAGAAAGGAGGAGGAAGGCAGGAAGGAAGGAAAGAAAGAGGTATGGTGGCTCTGTATAGTATAAATCTCTTAGAGCAGTAGAGTGATTGAGCTGGTGCTGTGGTGAATGTAAAATGTAAACTTCCATTAAGTCATTTTATAAACCTATGAAGGCATATTTTAGTTCTCATGCATGCTTGTATTTAAATATCCACTGTTCCTGGAACCATTTGCATCTCTCTGACTCTGTTTATTTTGGCTAACAAAATTCCTCCCTCACCACATAAGGAAAGAATGTAAATAAAGCAAGAAAATAAAAAGAAGTGAAGGAAGGTAATTGGATAAAAGGAGAATATTCATTGGTATATACATGTTCTGCTAGATTCTAGTCTCAAGCCCACCAACAGCTTTCACATTATTTAAATTATTATACTCTCTGTAGCTATGGTTCCAACATATATAAAGTGAAATAATTGGGCGAAGTAAAATCATAGGTGATTTTCAGTTGTACAATTATATTATTTTCTTTGACAGTCATTTATGATGACTTCAATATGAAAGGTCAGTTTAATGTATCACCACAGAGGAGTGAAACTTGTTATGTTCCAGTCATACTATATGGCCATCTTACTTTAACTATTAGCCCTATTGATGATAAAACAGTTCTTATTTTATTGATTAGAAAGTAAAGTTTAAGAGAAGTTAAAAATTTTTTTCCTTGGCAATTGGACCAAAGATAAGGAGAATGCACTGCTTTCTGAAAAGTCTCAGTAACTTAATATTTTTCCTAAGGAATTAAAGAAAAATTCAGATTAGAGAAGGCAGAAGTAGACTACTAAAGGTAAAACTCAGTAATAAACAGATCTTATCCACCAAGGTTTTTTGGCCCTTCATTCACTTTCAAGTTCAGAATTTTTCACAATGCAAATAAAATGATATTCTTAATATAAGGTCATTTTGGGATTTGAAACCAGGTGTCTGACTCTAAATACCATGCTCTCTCCACTGTAAGAACAGTTTTCAAACTATGTTAAATATTCTAATAACATCTGGTTCTATTCCATTTTTAATAGATAAACTATTTGTATAACCGAAAAAGTATATAACACTGGCCTATCAAATGTTAAGACCAACAGTGAGTCAAATTATTTTTGTGTAAAACTTGTATACATTCTTTCTGCCATCTTGGTATATATACACATTTGTGTGTCATTCTGTGTTGTTGTAGTCTTGTCCTGTTGATTTTTTTCAAAATTTAGTCTCAGATTCTGAGGCCAAAGAGCTTCTTATGGAAATAAAAAGTATTCTGTGAAGGAAGAAAGCAATTACTATAAAAGTATTTCTCCATGTTAAGGTTTTATCTAGCAACAATTTGGGGACAATTGCAATATTAAAACTATTATAGAATAAAGTCAGAAAATGGAGATTAAAACAGGTATGGGAGACCATGTGTCTATGAGTAGAAACAGCATAGCAATGAATGAAACTTTGGACAACATTAATATTAAACCTGGAAAAAACTTTGTATATCTCACAGATAATACCCAGGAAATACTTATAAAATGCAGAATCCCTAGAAAGTAAGCCAATTTAAAAATATTATCTTTTGGTTTTTCTAATCTTATTATATTTAATCCATCAAATTAAGTAGTTATATTTATATTCATAAAACACAAATATGTTGCCTATTATGAGTCAGGCCCCATCCAAGGTAATAAAATTAAAACTGCAAAAAAAATAATGTATATATTGATTTCATAGACCATACATTCTAGTGATAAGAACAAGGGCAATTAATTAAGACAGACAAAATTCTATATTTTTTGAAAAGAATGGCATGAATTATTGAATTATAAAGGAAAGGAGAACCATTTTATCAAAATGACCTATGGGAAGAGTATTTCAAATATAGAACATGGAGTAGAAAGGAAATGAGTCTTTTCTAAAGATGAGATCATATTAGGTGGGGGAGAAAATGGTATTACATGAGGTCAATGGCAGGCAGAGTCCAGGTCATGTGGGACATTTAGGCCACAATTAGGTGTTTGGATGGTGTTCATAAATATTTTAGAAAGGTTCATGTTGGGTCACGGCAAAATATGCTTCCTTTGAACTCTTTATTTTTTAGGATAGAGAGTGATTCAAAGAATTGAATTTTAGGCACATAGCCTCTGAATTAGTAAAGAAAGTTCAAACTTTCTGAAATATTTTCCCATATCTTGTTTTTGTAATTGTTATTTATTTGCTAGTTTTTGGATCAGATCCAGTTCTAACTGCTCATTCTCTTCAAATACTTTACATTAGAAGTCAAGCATTATTTCACATTTACCTCTTTATTCCTAATATTCAAAGGAAGGTGTGAAATTTTCTAAATATGATATCAATACATAGATGTATATTTCTCAGAGACCCACATTTGTACAATTCAGCAATAAAATTATTCTTTAACCAGGAACCCAAGTTTATAAAGATCAACTTCTGATCTACTATATTTTCTTTATTCTCGTTTACTTGACTTGTAATTGTAAAAGCTGCCAGTAAGATTTTCTCTCTCTTGCTAATGAAAAATAATAATCCCAAGAAAATTTTAGCCTTTGCCATACTTTTTTTCTGCTCTCAGGGCGAGAAAACCAAGAGATTTAAATGAAAAGCATGGGGGTGTGTGCACGCGCGCGTGTGTGTGTGTGTGTGTGTGTGTTCTTGCAGAAATATATCATAAAGGATAAAAAATGAGATCAGTCTTATAGGTATCAATCAACTTAAACTACATTTACCGAGCAGGAACTCTGTATGATTTCCAGGCCAGTTATTATGGGCCATATAAAGATGTCCACGTGTTTACAATGGGGTTGAAAATAGGAGGGATAAACAGTAAAATTTACTGAACTATATCAGATGCTAAATCATGAGTAACATGACTTGTTTAGTAATATAAAATATACAATTTATCTTATTTAGTTAATTTAGTTTGCTTTCAATATTCTCAGATCCAAACAATTTGATGCCTCTAGAAATGTTATGTGACTTTATAGTAATCATTTTTGGTATTAATTTACCCTTCAAGTAATGTGCTTGTTTCCCATACCTGTTTCCCTTCTAGCATTTTTTTAATGCATTTCCATTTAAATTTTATGCTATCTGCATTTTAAGATTCTCCTATCTTTTTCTGGAATATGTTTAAAAATCTATATAAACAAATTTTCAGACTTAATTGATAGAAATCAATTCAACCATCACATGTATTAATTACAGGACTGACATAGTTTAATTATATTTCATTGGTAAATAAATATATAAATTAGAAAATTTTGTCATCCTTTGAAGGCATAAAAATTGCAGTAATAACTTACACAGTACCAAACTAAAAAACTGAAGTCTATAGAGCATTAAATACACTCAATGCCTTATGGCTGTAAGCACTAGTTCTACCTATCAAGTAACCATGTCACTGGCCAAAAGTCCCAGTCAGTGTCTTCAAGGGTTTAGTGTTACTAAAGGCTACTTACAACAGTGAATTGTTTTCCACTATAATTAATTCAGCTACACTGAAAATACATAAAGGCAGGCTGAAGGCACATTTCTAATTCATGTATGATAAACATCATATTATAACAGAATAAGTATACTAGGCACTATTAGTTTCCACATGAAATATTACTTATATCTGTGTTGCAATTAATGATTAAATCTATAAATAAAAACGTGTTCATGTGTACGTGTCAATGGAAATTATTTTTGCTAATATTTTTTCATTAAATGATATATTAATTTTTATTATGCAAGATAAACTTTGCTCCAGAAAAAATTCTGGTATCTCAAGAACTTATATAGACAACTGGGATTTAAAGTTATTTGCAAGAATTTAGAGTGATGAAATAGAGAATATAAAGGCAAGAAAGATGTTCCCAGGAGGGAAGTTCACTCACAGCTCTCAAGGGATCACAATGACCTCAGAGGCCTATAGGTAATATAAATGTGTGAAGCATCTGGGTATGAGAAATAGATAGCTGTTTTACCAATGAACTAGACAGCACATCGGTCCCTTAAAGTATTCACATTTATTAAAAAGGATGAAAGCTTAACAAAACCATCCTGCTGGCCAAGTAAAATAAGTCAGCTGGCCATATTCAGACCAGGAACAAACAGTATGCAACAAAATGACAACATCAATCCTATATTTATGTCCATTTATGGACAAATATGCACATAAAATAATAATTATTGATAAGCCATCAAATTAAATAAAATATAAATACCTGTTATGGAGAGGGTATTTTAATTAACAAATGAGTGATACTCAATACTAACTCTGTAAGCAAATATACACTGTTGAAAATCAGATGAACACGTTGTTTCATATAAATTCAATATTTTCCTGTGTTTAAGTACACATTACAATACACTTGTCTTCCTAAGTATATCTATACTTTGATTTTTTTTCTAATGCATTTCCATTTAACTTTTATTCTATCTGCAATTTAATATTCTCCTATCATTTTTCGGAATATGTTTAAAAATATATACAAACACATTTTCAGACTTAATTGATAGAAATCAATTCAATTATCATATGTATTAATAACTCAAGCCTGGTCAGTAAGAAAGAACCTTCTTAGGAGTTAGTTGCTAATGTATAAAGTTTAATTAATTAAACACAGATGTTATTATAAATTAGAAATAATTACATAGAGAATAAGTAAATTGTAAATAACATCAAAAACTATAAAATTGTATTCTCAAAGAAATGACTGATTATTACATTTATCAAAAATTACTCTGATGGTATGAAAAGGAGGAAGCATGGAACAAACAATAAGCAAGCAACAAACATATACATTAAAAAAAATGTAGAGGCTTAGAAATTAAACTCGAGTAGCAGATATAGAGAGAATTACTCCAGAAAGAAGCAGAGAATGGACCTCCCAGAGTAACTTAACCATAAAGAAAAAGTAATATTTCTAGATTATCTGGGGTTTTTACATTGCATTGAGAAGACATTTTTATTGCTGAAAAAGAGCTTAAACTTGGATTAATATTTAGTACATAGAAAAGTAAACAAATGAAAAATAAAGACAAAGTATTTCTAGGTATAACAATATATGCAGTATGGATTATGCTAACCAAATATTATAACTAAACTGTGACAATAGAGGAAAGTGATAAGTGTGTGGTAGGAAAAGGTATAGGAGAAGGGAATATGAAAGCTGTATCCTAAATTTTGATAGAAGCAGTTGATATCAGAATCTTAAAAAGAAATTTTTATATAAGCCAATTATATGTAACATGGAGATAAATATAAGGAAAAAAACCTAAAATATTTGAAAGCAGTTGTTTCTGAAAAATAGGAATCAGAGTTGGAGGATAAAAGAAAGGAACTGATTTTTCTTTTATTATAAATATTTAGATTATATTGCATTTCATAATTTTATACATATATATGTATACATGTTTGACTAAGTAAAGCATAAATTAAAAACAGAGCCCCGTTTTCAGGTCCAACAGGCAAAGGGCTTGGAAGTTGCTGCCAACATCCTTACCACAAGAAAAACTGCTGAACAAACTGAAAACAAAAACTCATGTTAGATCCACCAGAGACTCGATGTCACAGGAAAAGCTGCCCAGAGTGGTATGGTCTCCTTAACAACAGCCTTCCCTCAAGGGACACTATTTTATCAAAGCCTAATAACTTCCATATTTCAAGAACCTAATGGTAGCTTAGAGGAAGGAAAATACCCAACTCCAGTGTCCTCTAAACTTCTGGTCTTACCTGAGTCGGGGGAACTGAACAGCCCTTGCGAAGGTCACAGACCTGGGACACCAGCTCATTAGAAGACTGAGATCTAATCATAGGACTATAAGAATGTTTCTCCTTATACTATACCATACCAACACATCAATAGACCTTCTATACGATCACAGGAGATTACAGCTGAATGAATTGCAAGTCTTGCACCTTATTTATGAAGGAATATCTATGGAAACCCAAAGACAACAGACGAGGGAAAAACTAAGGAACTAGAGAATATTTTAGGCTTTGACACCACAGCTACAGCAAACAGTAATCACAGGTATACTTCTAGCCAGATAAAGATAAAATCTTATACTAAAGGCCCATTTATCTCAATTTTAATGCAATGTATTATGTGCAGCTTTAAACAAAAATTATAAAGCATGTGAAAAGGTGGAACAAAGTGTGAAGACACAAAGCAACCTTCAGAACCAGACTCAAATAGTGTAGAGATATTGAAATTGTTAGATGGCAGTTTGAAACCAACTACGATTCATATTTTCAGGAGTCTAGTAGAAAAAATGGATAACACACAAGAGTAAATGGGTAATATAAGCAGAGTGATGGAAATTCTAAGGAAGAAACAAAAGGAAATGTTGGAAATAAAAAACACTGTAAAATAAAAAAAGAATGCCTTTGATGGTATCATCAGAATAGAGAGTGTAAAAAGGTCAGTGGTTGCCTGGAAGTAGGTTGAGTACAGGGGATATTTAGGGCAATGAATCTATTCTGTTCAGCACTGTGATGGTGAATACGTGTCATTATATATTTGTCAAAACTGTACAACCCAAAGACTGAACTCTAATGTAAACTACGGATTTAGCTAATAATAATGTACCAGTATGGTTCATCAATTATAATAAATGCACTGAACTAATGGAAAATGTTAATAATAGGGGAAACTGTATGTGGGTTGGTGGGGAAGAGGACGTATGGCGATTCTCTGTGCTTTCTGTTCAATGTTTATGGAAACCTCCTAAAAAGTCTCTAAAAAATAATCTATTACCTTAAAAAAAACTGTTTTTATATACACCATGCCAGTTGATATTTAAAACAAACCCATGATAATCTAGAATAGGAATTATTAACATTACTCAAAGAATTATCCAGGCTACCAGGTGGAATATTATAAAGGCTCTTCAAAATCAGGCATAGTACTGAGACTCAAAGTGGGTAAGAATATATTAAGTATATTTTAGTGTTTAGTAACATGGAAGTGGCGATTTTGAGAAAATTAAATAGATGTGATGAAAAGATATTATTAGAAAGACTAGCTTTAAGTTAGAATATTCTAGAAGTGAGCTAGAAGTCAGAATTGTTAGAATGGGTATGGAGAAAAATAATGGACCCATGTAATAAATTGTTACATTATATCACTTACCTTAAATTTTATATTAAATGTAATTTACCTTATATCAGAAATTTAGTACATATAGTGGACAATGGAAGAGAAATTTTTAGAATTAGAATTTGGTCTGATTGGCAGAATTGAGGGAAGCAAGTGTTAGTTTGAGAAGAGAAAGTAGTTTTTTAAGGGATTGTGATAAATGGATTTAGACACTTATCTGAAATCTTAAACATCAAAGTAGTAATATACTGCGTAGGAAGCTATTTCTGTGATCAATTTTAAGGAAAACGTGGTGAGCAGAACACTGAGAATAAATAACTTAGAGGTGATATGAAAAACTACAAGAGCTACTCACGAAAGAGAATTAAAAAACAATTGTGAGCTAAGGTCTTGGATTTGAAGCATTTATTGGTAGGGCTAAAAAGAAGCAGTAATGAAAAAAAGAAGGAAATATTAGACCAAGATACAAGGTAGGGAGTAACAAGGTGATCAAGATGGCAATGCAGTACACTTTAAGCCTTTACAATGAAGGCAGAAAATAGTATTAAAGTAAATGACAGAGGACTGGATAAAGAAGTGTGGTACATATATATCTATAATGGAATCAAAAAGAATGAAATAATGCCATTTGCAGCAACATGGATGGACCTAGAGAATATCATGCTGAGTGAAGTAAGTCAGACTGAGAATGACAAATATCATATGATATCACTTGTATGTGGAATCTAAAAAAACCAAAAAATGGTACAAATGAACTTATTTACAAAACAGAAATAGAGTCACAGATGTAGAAAACAAACTAATGGTTACCGGGGGGAAGGTGGGAGGGATAAATTGGGAGATTTGGACTGACATATATACACTAATATATATAAAATATCAGTAGATAACTAACAAGGACCTAATGTAGAGCACAACTCTACTCAATACTCTGTAATGACCTATATGGGAAAATAATCTAAAAAAGAGTGGATAAATGTATATGTATAACTGATTCACTTTGCTGTACACCTAAAACTAACCCATTGTAAATCAACTATACTCCAATAATTTTTTTTTAAAAAAGAAGAAAAAAAAAGAAATATCTAGATTAGATGTGTTAAATTTATCTTCTGCTCCCATCTCCCTCAGGCTCTCCCCTTTTTATTAAACTCTGCTTTCTCAGTATGCTTAATGTTTACCTAAAGAAGTGTTTCTTGGCAAAATGTAATCTGCACTTTTAATGGAGTCCCAAGTAACACTGAAGCTGCTGGTTCCAACTACACTTTTAATTTCAAGGTTCTAGAGGATCAGCTGTCACCAGTTTAAATCTCCCCTCTGTGATTTCCCCATAATAAAATTATTTCCCTCTTGTTATCGATATTTGAATTCCTTAAATGCTAGGGGAAAATATAGGATTGCCTCACAATTCTGAGAGTTGGAGTTTATTTTGAAACATGCAGGAAAAGGTATATTTTTTCTCTAATTATTATAGGGATGCTTTTTCACTCTACATGCAGATGCTATTTAGCAAAGCAAAGTAGAATTCCATATATAATGCTGTGATTTCAAAAAACATATAACCATGCATGGGTTGCTTTGTGCCTTTAGTCGATCCAAATGCTAGATCCAGGCACTCACTGAGGTTTCTTTTTTTTTTTCTACAGATGAAGTTTCTCTAACTATTGTACCTAATAATAAGAAAGCACCACCTGTCACCTTTGCTTCCTAATGAGTTCTTAAAAACCATCTGGGGGCAGCTATCTTTTCCCCTGAAAAAGCAAATAGCTGTCATATTGCACTAAATCACTTCCTACCTTGCTGAACCTAGAAAGCCTAAAAAAAACTTTTAACCTTGCCTATTCAATTTGTTAAATTCATTGCAGAATATTTTTTCTGTTATTACATAATTGAATATTAAATATAAGATTTTAGGTTTAGCAGATATTCCTCATTATCAATAAGGATAATTTATTTGTGCCTTTATGAGGATTATAAATCTTTGATGTACTCCCTGAGATTATACTCCAGAAACAATCGTGATGCTAAGAGAGCTGTAAGTTGGCAAATTAATAGAGTTCTCTTTAAGACAAAGTTATGTTGGCTTATGACATCAAATTTAATTGATATGTTTTTCAGAAAACTCGATAAGATATATTTTTGGAAAAGTATTCAATAAAAACTCTTAAACAGTATTCTTTCTTAGTGGAAAGAACTACAGAGGAAAAGAGAAACAGAACCTGGAGTAGAGTAGTAAACCAACATAAATAAACCATGTTGGTAGCTGAAAGTCCACCACTGTAATGTGTTTGGGAGACCTCTGCTCACAGGTTCATGTGTGTAATTCTTGAGATATAGAGCAGACCAATCGATTTTGTCCATGGGCCAAATTAGATGAACATGGATAGCCTTTTCACATAAAATCCCCCAAAGACACAAAAGCATGGATTTAAACCCCAGAGATTGGTATAGAATAAAAAAAAAAAAAAAAAAAAAAAAAAAAAAAAAAAGATCAATTCCTCTTGTTTCACAAGTGAAGAAGCGGTTTCAGTAACTTTTCCCTCCCATGACCACACTTCTTTCCAAATAACAACAACAGCAACAACACAAAGCTTAGTTTCTTTGTGGAAGAGTACTATTTATTAATTGTGGTCATTTACAGCACATTTTTATCACTTGTACCTAATTACTTCTCAGCCATTGAGAGTCACACTTGTCAATACGAGTCAGATTAACTTCATTGTGAATTTTATTTGGTTTTCATTCTGGAATTTGTGTAAAGATGCTTAGCCTCTAAATTACTGACAAGCCCCATGCTCATCCACTATATTTTAAATAATCTCAAACTTTATAAATATTTAGAATACTAAGTGCATAGATTAATGACATGTTTAAGAAAGTGACTTTGCTGTCAACTGATAACCACACAGAACCAAAGGCGAAGAGGTGAGAAATAAAATGCACAGATGGGAGAAATTTGCACTTTCAATGAAACAGTAGCAGAAAACTAAAATCTAAAGAGATAATTTGCTTTTTCTCACTATCTAACTGAAAGTTTTCAAAAGATATTCTGGCAGTAAGAGCTAACCTTTTCGTTTCTTAAACTGAAGAAATCTTTGAATGGTTGAATTAGTCATTGGAAGCAACACTTAATAAGTCATAACTGCCAGGATAAATATTGCTGCACTTACCAGCAGTTCAAAACCTCAGTTTATGAAATAATTTTTGCAAACACCTGTATTCACTGCTACGTTTTGTAATTTTAATTACACAGAAATTCACAGGAGTGTTAAAAGAAGGTTAGGTTTGGAATAATCTCCTCTGTGTATTTTAAATTTTTGTGCACATTGCTCTGGTTGAAAGTGATGCATTTATACTGACGTCCACAATACAGAAAAGCAGCCCTTTTGTAGTCATCCTGAGGAAGAAAACTATCTAATATTAGTATGCCTTTTAAAGTAATTTACAGTATATACAATGGATTTGCATTTTTTATTGTTGCTGTATTTTAACAGAGAATTTTGCAGGTATTCTATTTAGCATATGCTCCAGTGCATGTAAGAATTTGTTTTCTTCAACTGACAGATACTGAATGGAGTGAAGCCAATCAGTACAGCTCAGCTCTGTGACTCTAGTAAACTGCAATGATTCTCACGGGATATGCTAAGGTAATGCTAAAATAGGTTATTATAAGTCAAAATGTCTTTGGGCGAAACTAAATTGCTTCCAGAGACATTAAGGCTGCTGAGTAAGGTTTTTAACTTATTAAACATGATACCTCATTTCATACAGCTTATCGTTAATTCCTCTCAGTTTTTACTGTAACTTCCATTTTTTTATTCACTCACAGCTGTATTAGATCTTACTTATTTTTTAAACATACCTAAGTTGTATTACTTTCGTTGATTGGAGCACTTAAGAAGAAGGGATTTGTGAAGGAAATAGAAAGCATTCTCAGGGACCAGACATAAACAATGAGTAGGAAATAGACACAAGGCAAAGAACTGTACTGAGTGTTACATGAATGAGCAGTCACAGTAATCCCTATACTTGTTTGAATTCCTAGTATTTGCCAGCTATTGGATACATTTTGTCGGCAGTGTTCTAAAGTGTGCTATATGTATACAGTAATTTAGTACGAATGTTGTAGTTTGTGCCACCATTTGGTGTTTGTACCATTTTGACAATTTGCCGAAAGTTATATACAGTTGCTAGGATTTGTAGTCCCGTCTACAAGGACATAACCTTTTCAATAGGTGAGGCTGCTTCTCTGATTCAGAACCAGTAACTTAATTTGGATGAAGAAGAGGCAAGAATCAGCATTACGCTGGGTTGGATTTAGTGAGCCATAAATGTGAAGGGTCACAGGAGGTGATCTGGTACACAGGGGAGCAGCCAGTGGTCAGGGCCCCATTGATACCTAGGGGAAGGTATATCATACCAAGATATTTGGGAATGTTCAAATAATTTATCACGTTTGTTATTTAATTTAATGAATTTATTTAACCATTTTACCAAGTGCTCTATTGACCCCTTGGAGTACCTACATACAATTTGGAAATACTGACATCATATCTCATTCAGTTTGTAGTCTACAAATAATAAGTGAGTGTTAGTTCCAACTCAGGCAATGACGAAAACCCTACTTTAAGTCTCTCAAAGCAATTTAGTAATAAAGATGTGTATGAAAGTAGCTATAGAGAAAAGTAGATACTGTAACTTGTTTTAATATGTGTTGATAATGAAATCAAGGTGAGAGGAAGGAAATATTACTTGCATTGGGAAGTAGAGACTAGGTAGGGGTTAGGATAATTTCTGAAATGAGGCATTTGGGTTAGGCTTTTAATCATGTTAGAATTAGATTTAAAGGGTATGTGCCACAGTGGTAGAGCAATATAATTTCATAATATATTTATGAATATAAGTTTAGAAATGCTAACAACATCTTTTATGTAATATATGCCTTTCATAATACCAATGTGATTACTTATTCATTAGTTCAAAACCTTTCTGAGAGTCTATTTTGTGCCAATTACTATGCTCAGAACAAAAGATATAATGATGAATTTAGCAAATATGATATTAACCTTTAGGAGTCTAGTGGGAAAAATAAAGACCATTTTTAAAGTAATTGCAGAGTACATAAAAAAGTGAAAGTGAAACATGCTGAGGAAACATATATTTGACTTTAACCAGAAGCCAGAGAAAGACTCCCTGCAGAAATAGCATCTGTGTAGAACTTTAAAGCATTAAGAGGAGATGGTGGTGTGTTAGAACTGTGAAGAGAGAGTTTTCCAGATACAGGAGACTGAACTTGTAGTAACAGAGTCTAAAAGGAAACCTTATCTTCAAGAAATCAAAAGTCCACTGTTATTCAAAGTGAAACAGAGCAGAGGGTTAAGACACAGTCAGGGACCAGATTTTGAAGGTACTTCAAGCCATTGTGTTCACATGCAACAATTTTAATTTTGAGGATTTGCTAATTATTGAATGAAGAATTGTGTGTGTTTGTGTGTGTGTGTGTGTGCATGTGTCTACACACATGTCCATTAGATTACATATGTTAATTTTGCCTTTCAAATCTTCTAAATCCTTGATATTATTTTAACTTCTTGATTTATTAATTGTATATAGCAGTGGTGAATTCTTCCTCTTAATTTTATGTAATGACCTTCTTCAAAGAGTAACTCCTCTAAGCTAATAGCTAGCACAGCTCTTTTTCAGTAAGCAGTTGCTTGGTGCAGCACACCCTTGTGCACCTTTCCCAAATGTTCTCATGAATACAAAGTACTGTAAAAATGCTTGATTTTATTATCTTTTGCAGTTAAATTAGTGATTTCTATTTTTCCTATATGTTATTATTTCTGTTTTCCCTTTTGTCCTGTTATTGTTGGATTAAGCGTTTCTTATGATTCCATTTTTGTATCTCTGTTATTGGTTTATTAGTACCTCTTTTTCTAAACATTTTAGTTTTTAATCTAGGGTTTATTCTATACATATTTCACGTTTCACAGTCTACCTTCAACTAATAAATGTTGACTCCCCTTTCGGATGAAGATGTGAGTTCTTCAGAGGTTATCAAAGAATACTGCACTACTGTCTTGGGGAATGTACTCTCTGTTTTTACAGGATAGATTTCTGGGGTCTTGTCAACAGAAGAAGGCTGCCCCTTTTTGATGGGTACCAATAGTGATTGTCTCTTATCTTCTTCTGGATCTAGTTGGCACACAAGAAATGTACTGTACGTGCCACAGTGTATAATATATGCCAAACACTGGTAGCTCAGGCTGCCCACCTCTGCCCTCTCTCTTTATCCTGACATCTATGACTCCTCCAACCAGTCTCTATGGCTCCTCCAACCAGTCTCCTCTATATAAAAATCATAAAGTGGGAGCCAGACAACAGTCTCCATGCTATTATGTGTCCTAAACTTAAGGATATACAGGCCAAATTCTTTGTGAATTCAGCAGCATTTTGAGTATAGCTCAGGGACAAGCCCAGGGAAAACAATACATATTCATCAACACTTTATGACAAAGGTGGCATTACTTTTTTATTTAATAAGATTTTCATTCATGTAAGTCATTTAGCTTGAACAAGAGAATAATTATCAAGGCATGTAAAATTATATGCTAGATAACAATTACATTGCCCAAATACTGGTGTAAGTTTTTAAAGGTGCTTTCTGGTTAATCTGATCATTTTCCAAAATTAAAATAATGTGTCAACCATGGTGATAAGTAAATAAACATAAAAGTTACCTAAAGTACTTAAGGGAACCGTTGGTCTTTTTTGGCATGAGTTTTTCAAAACATATTTATATTGTTTCCTTTCTTAAAAATATAAATCTTAAAAACTCTGAACATGCAGTAAGCATAATAGAAAGTATACAAACATCCATGCAGACTGCATACGTTATTGTTAATTTTGCAAAAATAAATGTAAAATAACAAATCTTTAAAAATAACTAAAACATTCTGAAAAGGTGTCTACATTCTGAAACCACACATGCTTAGAGTTTTCATTAATAATAAGTTTATTTTAATAGTGGTCCAATGTACACATTCATATTTCTTAAAATTAATTATAAAATGTCATCAAAATTCAGTTTTTAATTGTATCATCATTTTATTTGAAAAAAAAATGGAGGAACCAAAGGAAAGGGAAAGGAGTAAAAATTAGGTAAATTTACAAAATCAATTATGTTTCTTTTGGATATGCAATACCAGATCAAACTCTGTCTTATAACACAACAATACATGTTTATACATATTTATCTCTATGATGTACTCACTAGCCAGGCTACAACTCCAAGCTGAATGTTTCCATTAGGATAGTCAATCAACAATTGAAATTCGCTATGAACAATGTAAAAACATCCTTCCTGCTTTCATTATTTTCATTTTATATTTTAATATGATATAGCCTTCAAAATCTGAGTCCTTCATTCTCTAAGGCTTCTTCAAATATCTATTGCACAATTTGTATCTCTATTCTTTGCATGTTTTTGGAATTCATAACCAATTGAACTCTATATGAGTTCTGTCTTTAGGTAGATTACAACATTACTGATGGTAGGAGTAAGTCTTGTTTATTTCTATTCCACATAAATCTAATGCTTTGTGTTGAGTGTCCTCAATGCTCAAAAAATACCTGTTAATTGATTATTAATTAAAGAGTATGATCGTTTCTAAAATTGTTATTTACATTGATGGATACAAGTAAAATTAAGAGTAAAGCTACCTATAACCATGGAAACATGTTAAGATTGAGTAGTGTTGAAGAAGATTACATGCATTAATTTGTAACATCAAAGATATGATTGAAACTTTATATCAATAAAACAAAACAGAAAATGCAGGGCTGTGATCTTATGAGTATTTAATATATATTACTAGTAAATTTTGTACTACTTGAGGAACTTACAAGAGACAGTATGTCATCACATTTTATCTTTAACAGATATCACCATAAAATAATTGTACTTCCTGAAATCCTGTGTTTTCCTTTCCCAGAATGTAAGGTCACTTGCAGAAGCATATTTAACTATAAATAAGTGTAGTTTCCAAATTACTGTTATCAAAATTAAAATAAACTTCTGAACTGAAAGTATTCCAAATCTACAAATGCTATTCTTCAGACAAATCAACACAGTTTAGAATGTAAGAAAGAATACCAGATGTTCCCAAGGAATAGAGAAATAATTTATAAAACAGTAAGATGCAGAACACAGACCATGAAACAAAACATTAAGCAAAGTGAAGAGCAGCTGTTGAGCTGTATTTCAAGTAGTTACAGCTCTGAATGCAATGTGCTGATATCAAAATAAATAGACAGATTTTTTTGGCAGAAACTGTCCAAATCATCAAATATATGAAAACTATGAAATTATCAAATCGAAGTAATCTAACTTGTATTGCCATGTAATGAAAGATAAGCAAATATTTGGTTTGATAAGTATTAGATCAAAGCAAATCTAAAATGCGTAATATATGAATCAGTAAAATAGCAATGCTACATCAGCAATTTTATAAGGACCAAAATATTTCATAAATAATACTAATATTGTATTTGATTTTATAATTTATTATAATATAAACAAATAAAATTATTAGTTAATTAATATAATTTAACTAATAATTGAATGGAAGGTTATTAATGTTTAATTGAACATTTGAAAATAATAGGAAAAATAACTTCCATACCTCATCATCCGCATATAAATTCTTTTACTTTTAAGCACTCATTAGAACCAACTACATAATGAGTGTTTATAGGAAATTAATGAGTTTGATGAACTGTGGACTAAAAAATCCTGAAAACTAATGGATGTTTTCTATGATTTTTTTTCTGTTCTGCTCCTTATCTCTCTTGGTTTCATTATTTGTCATTTTCTTTTCTATTTTATTTCCATTTATTGAACAAATATGTCTTGGGTACCCAGGATAAGTCATGCCCTGTTTTAGATATTTAGGGTACATCAATGAACAAACAAACTAAAATTCTGCATGCAGAAACCTTTTATTCCCATAGAAGCACAGATTTAATAAACTTAGTGAATAAGTAAAATACATAACACATTTGAAGATGACAATTTCTAGTGACAAAATAAAATAGTAAGAAGGCTAAGGAATGTGAGAGAGGAATAAAATTTTTAAAGGTAGAGTAATCAGGTCACATTTAAGCTCAGTACCTTCCATCTATTATGAGAAATCCTTGCATTTATTCTTAGAAATTTGTTGTATTTCTATGGAGCCCTGATTATTTTTACTTAAGTAGTGTTTGGTGTATTTTAAAATCTCTCAATTGAATTTTATATTTCTTGCATTTAAAAATTATAGGTAGGTTTTTTACATATCTCCTTTTATCAAACTGTTGATTTTTTTTTATCCTTAATGGTTTCTTCTGTTTCATAAAAGCAACATCTCTCATACCTGGAGAATATCAACTAAGTATTTTACGTATTTCTTATAGAAAATGATTTTTATCTATATCTTATTATTACTGGGTTACAAAGGAAACTTTCCCTCTCATTTGTGATTTTTATTTTGTAAAGATTTTATCATTGTACTAGTTGGCTCTTGCTGTGAAAACAAATTACCACAAACAATAGCTAAAGGCCACACATATTTATTATCTCATAGTATCTATAGGTCAGAGTTCTGGGCACACAACTTAGCTGGGTTCTCTGATTCAGTGTTTCACAAGACTGCAATCAAGGTGGAGCCAGGGTTACCATCACATCAGAAGATTTTCTGGGTAAAAATCTGCCCCTAAGCTTCCAAGGGTTGTTGGCAGAATTCATCTCCTTGTGTCTGGAGGAATGAGCATCCTTTTGTTTTTTTCTGGCTACTGTCAAGGTACCACTGAGCTCTTAGGGGCTTCCCAGATTTCCTTGGAACATGTCCCTCTCCACTGGCCCACTCACAACCAGGCAGCTCATTTTTCAAAACCAGCAAAGGAGAGAGTCATTTTTCTCACTCATACAAGTGTGACAGAGACTATAAATAGCATAACAGAAACATGAGGGTGACCTCACATCAACATTGCCATATTCTAGGCATAGGACCTTCTCATACTCAAGGAGAGTATAGGACACGAACTTGGGACTATTCTAGGGTTGGTTGGTCTGCCACAGTTTATAACTGTAAATGTTTCTGCTCAGCCCTGGTGGTTTTCAACAAGCAACACTCATGGGATATCCTTAGCTCCCTTCACTTTCAACTTACATATTTTGAGTACTGATCGCTCAAATACAATCCTCACATCAAATTACTTGTTTAGACTACCAGGCATCCATAGACTGGTGTTCTGTGGTATAGCCTGACCTCTGACAAGACTAGGGAATAGATATAGCTTAATGAACTTTCTCTTACTAATATAATAAGTTTAAAACCCTCTCTTGTTTTGATCTTTGCATTTTCATGCAACTATTTATTTTTATGCTGTACCAGGATGCAACATGTTGTAAAATTCCTTTCCACTTCAAACTTTATTATAAACATAAATGCCTCTAAACGGTTGCTAAGTTAAAAGAACTAACCCTGATAACTATGTAGAGTTTAACACATGGATTGAAGGTTGAAATTTTTATCTAGCTGATTTACAAGATAGCTCCTACACACCACACATTAAATATGATTTCTTTATATTCTAGTTATTATATCCCCTGCAATCTCAAGTTAGAATGGAACAACAGGAACAAACCAATGTCCATCTCTACCTACACTGGAGCATCTTGTCTAATTACACATGAGAGTGTGTGCCTTGTAACTTAATTCCAATTACTGATGATGTGATTAGCAGAAAATTTCCCCAGGCATTTTTATTTTACCTTCACTTGAATTTATTTGCAAGTTCATGGATTGGATTGTCCTTTATTATATGTCATCATGGTCATTATAAAGGTAAATTGATAGGAGGTGTATTAGGCATCATATTAAGCAGAAATTTTTCCATTTATTGTTGGGCTTATTATAGTAATATATGGTGCTTATGAAAGTGTTTAAATTTAATGACTATTTTCAAATTTGTTATTTTACCATTCTGTATCTATAAGTTTAAAAAGCTCAATTTTTGTCATAGTCTCTGTCATATTTATTTTAATTGTTCATATATCAATGATGATCAAATTATTATAATTATTAATTGCCCTATATGTGTTCCAAGTTTTATTTACTGATTCATGTGATTTAATTTTATAATTAAAATAAAAACATAAAAACTTAGATTCATCTAAAAAGCAGAATTACAGATAGGGCAAATTAACTGGGATTATGTTTTCTGAACTTTCCTACTAGGTAGTAATAAGAAAAGTTTTCATAAAAAATAATGGTAAGCAATTATATCATACACTTCTCTTCAACATGTATATTAATAAACTAAATCATTAACTTGGGATTAACAATTAATGTGCATTTTAAATACTTCAAAGTTTGATTTCAAATGCTTTAAACTGGACTTAATGTTAAAACTGAATGAATTTAGTAAAATTTTACAGTATTTTGATGTTACCCATTGGGAAAGAAGATCATACTAATATCCATCTGAAACCTGATTCAAATTGTGGGTCATTAGAGTGCTCTTCTCTCTTCTATACTAGGTGTATGAACAGGAGACTGTGAAGTTGAGGGTAAACATAAGTCTAAATCAAGAATTAAAAATACAACTTTGTGAGGAAACGTAACTTTTTATTAACAAATAATGTTAAAGTTGTTATATATTTTCACAGACGTGAAAACTATAATTCATTTGGGGTGGGGTGTTGAGTGGATCTATTAAAAGAACTATGGATTCCTTAAGAAAAAAACCAATGTTGCAATGCAGTTTTTTTTCCACTCTCTTTTATTCAGAAATTTTAAATCTACATTATTTCCTCTAATTTCTGACACATTACTGCTTTACTAGCCTGAAAAATATTGTGATCATGTACTGTTCTTTTCTTGAGTATATCATATTTTTCCCTAACAGGAACAGTATTTAAATATTTGTTGGCAGCTTTAACAGGAAAGCACAGCCAGGAAAAGAAAGCAGGTATCATTCTACCATTCGTTACTCTGATTCTTTTTTGATAAATATTTTTAGTCATCAAATTATTTGCTGTAAATGGTATGGAATTCATCGTTATCTCTGATCTGATTTAAAAATAAACATAATACGCATCACTAAATCCAATACCCTTTGGGACTGAAAAAATAGCTCCATGTAGTTGTCTTTGAGGGCATGTTTTCAGTTACAAGGAGACCAAAAAAACACCAAGGTATATCTCTACTTTCAGTTTAACTTATATATTATATCTTTTTCTATTTGTCTTAACTTTAACTTGGAGACTTACGAGGTGGTCTTTCTAAATTCTTTGTAATCTCCCTATTAAAGAATTATTGACCACATTTTAAACTCTACTGTTTCTGGAAATTATATGTTGCTTTATTTTCATACAGTTCACTTTGAATCTGGGAAGCTCTAATACATTTAGGGTGAGTGAAAATATAAATTCATGCCACATTCATAATCTTACACTCTCCTAGAGAAAACCATAGCATTTAGAATGCTCATAAATATCTACCAAAAAAAAATTTTTTTTGTAAGAATGACAGAACAAAGACTTAACCTATACAAGAAAATGGGGGATAGGGATAACTATAGATGCAGTGGAGATGGAAGAGACAGTAAGAGAATATCATCAATGACTACATGCCAACAATTTTTAAGTCTAAGTTTAAATGGGGAAATGCCTAGAATAAATATTAACAAAACTTGATAATCGAGCCCTCTTTTGTATCATTATTACTTTATATATAATGTGGTTTTTGTTTAACTACTTTCAAAGTTTTCTCCCTGTTTTTAATCAATTTTATATGTTGTACCTGTTTATCTTACTATTTTTTCCTGTCTGTCTTGGTTTGGGCTGCTGAACTCCTTATATAAGAAGGTTTTTGTTTTCACAAAATTTGGGAACTTTCTACCCTTTAAAAAATATTTTTTTTCTTTCTTATTGTCTCTGAAATTCCAGTGGCACATATGTTAAATGTTTGATACTGTTTCACATCTTAGTAGTGATCCTTTCTTAATCTTTTTTTTAAGTTGTCATGCACACTGGATATTTATGGATTATTTTCGATTTCAATTACCCATTTTTCTACTATCTCCAATCTATTGCTAATACTATTCATTGGATTTTTTTTTACAGGTAGTGTATATTTTTGTTCTATAATTTATATACTTTTAAAAATAATTTTCCTTTCTCCACTGTAGTTTTCTACCTGTTAATTTATTATATCCATATTTTCCTTCAATTACTCAATTGCTAATTCCAATTCTTCTACCAACTCAGGGTCAGTTTGTATTGATCGCTTTTTATCTTAACTATAGCTTAATGTTTCTTCTTCTCATGCCTAGTATTTTTGTTTGTTCATTTTTACTTTAGACTAGGCACTGTTAATGGCAAATTTTTAGAAATGCTTGATTCTGTTATTTTCTTCTGTATATGGATGATTTTGGTCTATGTAATAGTCATCTTTACTACACTTATACTTCAAACATTGTCTTCCCTGTGGTTGGCAGCAGCTTAGGTTTTTCAACCATTTAGCTATTCCTCTCCCTTAGAAAGCTTGATCTCTCTGTAACTTATGTGGGACTTTCCTCTTTCATGACCCTTTTCTTACTAGAATCTGTCCCCTTATTTAACAACAGATCTGGAAGCTCTTAACTTTGTAACCAGCAAAACCATGGCTTTTTGCTGGATTTCTACTTGCTCTCTAGTGTGCAAACTTCATTGTGCCTTTATGCAGAAAGTCATATAAATGTAAATATTCTATTATACAGTTACCTTCTCTTAAGCATCTATTCATTTCTAGGTTTTTGTTTGGTTTTGTTTTCCTTTTGGTTACTCTCCAGTGCCTTCAGGTATTGGAATTTTTTTAAATGTACTTTGTTCACAGTTAATAATTATTTTCTGAATATCTGGAAACAGAACCCAAAGTCATGCATTTCATCATGGAAAATAAATCATTATAGTGCTTTTGTGTCTTCTAATATCTAAGAAAAGAAACCCTCAATGATTTCAAGCTAAGCTGTGTTATGCAAGCAAACATAATTAGAATATCACTAATGTGATTATAATTAATGTAGCACACCTGCAAAGTGATTACCTAAATCAGTCTAAATTAAATGTCCTAGATACTTACACATACCATAAACATAAAATTAAAACTTTAATGAAGTAATACCTTTTATATTTCATTTTGTTTGCAGAAAAAGAATGACTCATTTGCATTTGGAATTCCCAAAATAGTGATTATTGTTGCGATAAACATTGACAGTACCTCTAAATGTGCAATGAGTGTTATTTAATTTCATATATAACTTGAAGTACTCATAGGCTATTAAGAAAAATTGTTAACATTTATGGAAACGTAAGAGAAATGGCTTACTTTATGTTTAACATCTCCCCGGAGGAGGAAGAATGAGAGAAAAAAATGATAATGCTCACAGAGCTTTGGCTGTCTCAGGGTAATGCACAACATATCCATGATTTATATCTATTAATATCCTCAAACAATATTTCCCGATATAAAAAACAAGAAAATCCCTCACTTACTGGTGACCTATTTTACTACTTCTTTCATTTCTCTGTTACTAAGCCACCAAAAGACCCTAAGAAAAAAGATCTGTAACACTTTTTCATATATCATACACAGTAATATACCCCAAATGTGCTCTATAAAGCAAATGAAAAATAATACTTTTGTATTTGTGTTTTCTAGGATTTACAGGATTGTCACAACACTGTATACCAAAATTTTCTATCACAATATATTTTATAGAGAGTTTTACTTGAGGAGGAATTTTTCACATAGGAGCCAGAATATTCAACTTTTTCAAAATATTTTTAAATGGAACTTGTACTGTGAGGATTTAAGTTGCCTTTGTTTCCTCCCTGACATTCAGTAGTAAGAATAGCCATGGTCCAAAGTCCTTCTGCATTCACTCTGAATACCTGTCAACTTCAGCTTTCCTTTTGTTTTATGCATGCTACCCACTTCATCTTCTACTACTTACGCCTTATTAATATTGCCTTCTCTCCTTAAAAAACTAAAAACTATATTCTTCCCAGCAATCACTGCTTTAGTACTTAGTAGAAAGGAGATCGAGATCTTGCATTTACCATAAATTCTAGGTAGGACCTTGTTACCCAATAATAGACCCATTAAACACACTTTACATAACAATATAACAATCTGTCACGGGTTCTATATGTGTTTTTTTCTTTTCCTAATAAAGATTATAGATAGTTTTCCAGAAAATTTTGAGCATACAAATAAAACAAAATTATTGAAATTATGAAGTCAGCATACCAACATTAGAGTAGTGAGGTTTCTGAGTCTTTTGTTTTTTTAACATGTAGAGAAGCAGGGGGAAAAATCAGCTTCCCTCAGTTATCTTCAGTATAATGTTCTGCTCAAAATTTTCTGTTGAGTCCTTTAACACTCAGAAGCATATAACTAATAACATCTTTGGCAGTAGCATATTTTCTCTATGCTTTGGAAATCTAGATAAGAGTGATATTTATGTATGACTGATATGGGGTGGCAGTATACTTGGCATTTGAATTTAATACTGAATTTTAACATAATTTTAAGAGATATATTTTTTAAAAAATGTATGTTAATGATTTATTTTACCAAATAACCAGCACCACTGGTATCACTGACTTTCACTTCATTCTTGGATTTCACTCTGCTGCTCTGTTCTCTCTCTGTTCCTCACCCAATTCCACCCCATATTTGAAATAGGAAGATAAAAGATAATATTTTGTTCCAATTGTGAGACACATTTATCACTAGGGAATTCTCATTCTTTATATTTAGGTATGTCCGACATTAACCTTGGATTTCACAGTTTTCAAGTCTTAAGCTTTTCAAAGATTTCTGCAAACTTCCTGATTCTTGAATTTTATATTTTCTCTGACTCTGCCTTCTGTGATATCAAATGTTACATTTATACCACCCTTCCGTAGTTGGAACAAAAGCTGAGCTACTATAAAAAAGACTCCCACAAATTCATTGGCTTATTGAATACAAACTGTTTATCTCCACGAAGCTGACCATATGAATTATCCAGGTCTGCATGCATCTCTACTCTAAATAACCTCTTAAGGGCCCAAATTTCTTCCATTGTAAGGCTGCATCATCTTCTAGGGAATTACTGTTGTCAGGCTGGTCAAAATATCACATTGTTCTATGTAGTGTTCTGTTGGTTGGATGGAGGAAAAGAGGGGAGTAAGTCCGTGACTTATGATTCTGAGGTATCACTAGCACACATTACTTCTGGTCATATTCCACTGGACAAGTATAACGAGAAAGTAGGTAACAAAGTATTCCTGGAAAGCTTTGCGTTCCAACAACTAAAATTCCAAGGAAGAAGAGAAAAACAAATTGTGTGTGTGTGTGTGTGTGTGTGTGTGTGTAATGTTAATCGTCTCACCATAGTCGACCCCCTCTGACCACCCTTCTTCCCATGCATAGAATACATTTACTCCCTCCGAAAGTGAGAAGACCAAAATCTCATATATTTATTGTATTCACTTGAAACTTCAAATATCTGGATGATGTACAAACCTCTGCATCAGTTTAGATGTGGCTTCTCATGACATCCCCCCAAGATTTAACCCACTTTCAATATATAGTAGCTCAAAACTAGTTATTCATCCCAATATACAGTGTTCAAATACTTTAGTAAAAACAGCCAATTAAAAATGGAAAGACTGGGAAACAGTTATTAACTGACAGTAATTTTAAAATTCATCTGGGCAGGAATTATGAAGCTTCCTACCATATCAGTGAGATAAATTATTTCCTTAGTCAATCTAGCCACCCCTGGTTCTGCTGTCTAGAATAATTTTATTATCCTTCATCAATAAAATACTACAGAATGAGTAATTTAAACAACAAATATTTATTTCTCACTGTTCTGGAGACTGCAAAGTATTGAGGACCTGCTATGGTTCATAGATGGCCATCTTCTCTTTGTGTCCTAATGTGGTGAAAAGGATAAGAAAGCTCTCTGGGGACTCTTTATTTATAAGGGCTCTAATCCCATTCATGAGGGTGGATCCCTCATGACCTAATTACTTCCCAAAGGCTCCACCTCCTAATACCATCACATTGGAGGTTAGAATTTCAGCATATGAATTTGGGGAGACACAAACATTCAGTCCATAACATCCCTTATATTTTGTGAACTGTACCTTTGTCCTCTGTGAGGGTAAATAATATATAACCATATGTGTCTATTGTCCTCCATTATACCTTTTGAAGTAGGAATTGGAAACTATGCCTTGCTTCATGGTCTTTAGGGTGGGCTATGAAGGCCAGACTTATTATCTCTTTAATATACAATTTCCAAAACTTAGTAGGCTTCTACTCAATTTGCTTTAAGTCAGCCCTATGTGCTGGTAGTAGATGTACTGCTCAAGCTCACTTTATTTTTTGGTTTCTACTCTGCACTCATGTACTTTTCTCTCATTTAAGTGGAAGCTACCCTATGCCATTTAAAACAATAAACTGTCTGTGGGAAGGTACTGATACATCCTTATTTGATACATGGCACAGGGGTATCTCACCCCGCCTTTTTTTTGGCTTAGTAGTCTTAACAGGTCTTAAAGAAAATCCTTGAAGAACAGGCATATATCCTGCTACTTTGTAAGTAGGAACATTTCGTTTTCTGACACTATGGTGCGCCAAATCTGTAAATTCTTTTCCTTCTATTACTGCTTACTAATTGGCAACTTTTTACCTGAGCTCATGTCTTTCTTTTGATACTTTGCTAGAGTAGCAAGGAGCAAACACTTACTCCTAACTTTTCTAGATACTTTCCCTAGAGCTATATCTCAAAAAGCACATGGTATTTATCAGTAAAAATTGTATCCAATATTTTTGCCAAAGCATTATAAGTCTAATCAACTCTAGAAGTCTAACTCTAGTTTGCAATAGGTTTTTACTTGCTGCCAACTTAGCCAATTCCAAATATTTTTGTCACATCAGCTGACTTCTGAGGTCAATATCTGTTAGAGTAAAGGAATAACTACTAAAAGAAAAAAAGAACTTTGTGAATAAGTATTTGAATGAACAAAATCTTCCTTTTTGTCTCAGCCAACGGTCCTGTTTTTAGGGAACCAGATTTCTTTCATTTTGGGTTTCTAACACCCTTGAGGGAAGGGGTTCTCAATGTGTAGTGTATAGAATGCCGGGGATTTCTGAGACATTTTCAGGAGACTTCAAAGTCAAAATAATTTTCATACTAATACTAAGGTACTATTTATCTTTTTATCCTGTGTTTATATTTGTACATAGGCATTGCATTCTTCGCTGCCATGCAACTACAATTAAAAAAAGTTTTAAATGCATAGTGTTGCTTAATAATTGCCTTGATGAAATAGTAAAATTATTAGTTTTATTAAATCTTTATCATTAGGTACACACCTTTTTAATATTGTGTGTGACAAAGTGATAAATACACATAAAGAAATTCTGTTAAGTACTAAACAATATGATGGTTTTCTCTAAGTAAAGCATCTGTGTGATTGCTTTTATGTTTGTGTGAGTGTGTTTTGCTATTTGTATTTGTTGTTGTTGTTATAGAAGACCAATTTTACTTGGAAAAAAAGACAGTTGATAAATGCACTTAAGTACAGCCTGGGTTATTTGATAGATAGTAATTTTTTTAATTAACATTTTACAAGGAGAAAAATGACATTATTTGTTGCTAATAAATAATAGAATTTTCAAGCAAAAAAAGTTTTTTGGAAAACTCAGATCTGCCTCTATGATTGTGACATCTTTCCAACACTTAAAGGCTTTTCTGATGAGATTGGTGGAGATATTAACAAATGTGAATGCTGGTATTACCTAAGGACATGTGTCAACATTGGAAGATCTATATAGTCCACTAAGCCAAACTTTTCCAAAAGAACACTGCACGATGTATCAAAATCATTGCTGTATGAAGTGTAATGTAACAGAGTGGGAAGAGTTTTTTGACAGAGTTCCTAATTTCACATCATGAATAATTTTTAACAAACTAGAGCTTGTGAAGTTTTGATGGAATATCAAAACTATTTACAATTATTGGAAAAGGCTGTGAAAAATTTTCTATTTGTCCAACTACATGTCTGTGAGACCACATTTTCTTCATATATTTTGACCAAAACAATATATTGCCATATTGCCATAAGTTGAATAAAGAATTAGAAATGAGAATTCAACTGCCTTCTCTTAAACCAGTTATTAATGAGATTTGAAAAAACATAAAATGCTATTTTTCTCACTAATTTTTCTGGAAAGATTATTCTTCATAAAAATGTGCCATTCACTTTTTAGCATGTTACACATTTACTGTTACTGCAAATGAATAAATATATTTGTATTTTAAAGTTTCTCAGTTTTGTTTTCTAATACTGCCGGTATTAATAGACATGACCTGAACAACATAAGCTCTTGAGGCCCTCAATGATTTTTAAGAGTGAAAGGAACCAAAAGTTTGAGGGCATTGGTGTCATCTGTGTGGCTGAACCTGACTCACATATACCAGATTATTGTTGTAGAGAGAAGGGGAAAGAGAGCATGGAGTAAGAACACATCTTTTCTCAAAGCTGGTAGTTACCAGTGGTTTACATTCTACCGTAAGAACCTAGACAATGGCCATATCTATGGATGAGAACCTAGGATATGTATTGCAGCTGGACAGCCAAGAACACCTATACACTTATTGTTATGGACTCTTTTAATGGACTGCTATAGCTGTCACACTTTTCACAAGGCCTGACATGATAGAAAAGTAACACTTTTTCCAGTTAGATTTTTCACCACACCCAAATGTATTAGTGGATAAAGTGGCTATTTCTTATTATTACATAGGAGAGAAGTGGAGAAAGGTATTCATGTCAAACCTCAAAAAAAAAAAAAGACCTAAATTAAATATTCATCATCTTCAAAATTCCTTACTAGCTGCCCAGTCAACAGGCTATATCAGCCACTTCCTTCCTGCCTTTCTAAGTTTCCATTAGTGTGATGGTTAATTTTATGTGTCAACTTGGCTGGGCCATGGTGCCCTAATAAAATAGTATATGAGGAATATGAGAGACAGAGACAGAGAGACAGAGGGAGAGAGAGATTTTAAGGAATTAGCTCATAATTGGGGAGGCTTGGAGATATATATACATCTCCAAAATATAAATAAATAAATAAATAAATAAATTATATATATATATATATGTATAAATATGTAAACATATTACAACAAAGTAATGGATATTATATTACATTGCTATTATTTTTCTACTGATATCTTTAATAAAAGACTAGCTTCTACCTACTCTGTTAAAAACATAAATATGTTCAAATGAGAATTTAACTTATATTTTATGAAGGATTCATTACTAATACTCTCATTAATATAGTTAAACATATTCAACAATCTATTTAACACACTTGCACTGGAAATGTGCACTGTGTTGGTGTTTAATGTTTCTGATATTCAGGGATAAAAATGTGTCTATTGCCCAAATCTATCTAATATAATAAAATCCACTTTTCCTTTGAACTGTACTTTTTATTTTGTTTAATTTGAACACAATAAACATTTTAACATATAGAATATCACCTTCAATTCAATGGAAAAATCTCATCTTAGATGTCCTGTGAAAAGTTCCGTATTAAAAAAAAAAAAAAGAAATATGTCTATCCACCAGTAGCACTATAGATTTTAACACAATCTTTCCAACAATTATTGAATTAATAAGTCCAATTGCTGATGGATATAAATATACTCCGAGCGAAGAAATATGTCTGTCTCCATTCTTATTGTCATTTCTTATTTTAGTTTCAACCAAAAATTATACTATAAATTCTCATATCGGTATTTTGAGTGGCACTTGGGATTGTTATTGAGCAAGACATTTCAAAGGCATCCATCTTTTGTATGGTTCATAGATGGCAGATATGACAACTAGCTATTGGTATAGTAAAGGCTGCTTTGAAATATTCCATCCCAATGCCCTTCATTTTATTTGGCATGTTTGATGACATATCTATGATTTTACTCTCAGCTAGATTTCCCTTCTTTATGCAATTATTTTATTAACTTTATCACTTATACCCAATATGCTTACACTCTGATGTGCTCTCTATTCTCAAGCCTTAACATTTCTATTTTATCAAGAACTCTATTTTTTTCTTAGTTCTATAAGATTATCACTTTGTACCCTTCTAACATATGTTTCTGGTTTGTTTTGAAATTTCTTGTAGTTCTTTAGGATTGTCACTTTGTATCCTAATATACATTTCTGGTTTGTTTTCAAATTTTAACATGATATATAATAGTCTGCATATTTTTCACATTCTCTAGTTACATTTAAGAAATTCATTTCCCATAGACTACTTAGTTAAGCATATGGCTAACTGTAGAATTTCATTTTTATAATTTTACTTTTTCACATTTCATCTTCTAGCTACTTTTCTTTCTTTCACTTCAATTCCTGAAATAATTGTCATCAATTATTTTAAACCATGACATTTCTTAAAGTTAGATTTTTTAGTGTCAATGTAACAATTTTTTTGTGTGTTTCACTCACACCTTGCTTAAACTGAGCTAAGCTGCAGTCTACTACAGTCTATTTGGGTCCCTGATTTAGAAATAGTATCTTTTTTGGTCCAATTTTAACAGTTTTTATTTTTTTGGCAAAACCCATTCAGAGATAATCCCATTTGGCTTTTGGTTATTTGACACTGGTTAGCTTATTTTGTGGCTCGGCAGAATAAATTGAGGATGCTATGGAAAAAAAGTACTAACATGATATCATGAACAGGTTGGTAATATAATAGTATCAGCTATAGAATATCTGGATTAAAATATCTGAAGATATTTTTAAAATTATTTTATTTGAATTGAAATATATATTAGTAAGTAGTTTAAAATATAGTGGCTCTATCTAGAAAACATATACAGAAGGCGACTGATAACATAATTTTATTATTTAGTCACCTTTAATATATTGTGATATGTTTTATGTAAATTTTATATGTAAGTAAAATGAAGAAATCATAAGCATACAACTGGATAAATTTTCACAAACCAAACACAATAAGCACTCAAATCAATAAATCAACATCACTAGGACTCCAGAAATCCCCTCGTACCTTTCCTACTTATATCTCCCAGGATAACCACTACCCTGACTTCTAACATCTTAGATTAGATTTGCTCTTTTCGGACTGTAGCTGAATGATGTTGAAGAGTTCATGCACTTTACATCTGGTTTCTTTTTTAATATTATGTTTGTAGGTAACATCCATATCACTTATGGAGTACTGGTTTGTTCATTCTCATTTTTGTCAATTCTGAATATTGCTGCTATGAACACTCTAATTGATTTTAGTTGCATAGGTGTATGCATGTCTGCTGAAAATACAACAAGAAATAGACTTTCTGGGTCATAGCATATTAGTCAATTATTTTGTCTCTTTACTCACCAACCACCAGTACCTGAAACTTGAAGGTATTCCACATTCCCAGTAACACTTGGCATTATTATTAGTCATTCTGACAAGTGTGTAGTTGTATTTCACTATATTTCATTTGAATCCTCTTAATGACTAATTAAATTAAATGCATGTTCATGCATCATTTGGATATTTAGATAGCCTCTCTGCGTGAAGTAACTTAAGTTTGTAAGCCTTTTTTGCTACTGAACAGGGCAGCTTTATCTTATTAATGTTTAGGAGTTCTTTGTATAGAGCAGATGTAAGTCTTTTGTCAGATACCAGTATTGCAAATATCTTCACTCAATGTGAGTTTTTTCACTCTATCAATGGAATATTTTGATGACCAGAAGATCTAATCATTCATATAGTCAGTGTTATAACTTTTCCTTTTATGGTTAAAGCTTTTTGTGCCCTATTTGAGAAACCTTTGCTTACCATTTGTTATAAAGATATTCTCATATGTTTGCTTCTGAAAGTTCACTGCTTTATCTGTCACAAACCAACTAAAATTGACATTTATGAATATTATGATATAGGGATCCAATTTCCCCCCCAAAGGATCCAATTAACACAATTGGTCTTTATTGAAAAGATCATCATTTTCTCAGGGCACAGCAGTATTGATGATTTCATAAATAAGTTGACTCCATATGTGGGAGTCTGTCTCAGGATATTTTTTTTCTTCCATATTCCATTAATTTAATTTCTTATATTATTTCTGCCTTTATTATTTATTTGGGATTGAATAACATACTTTTTCAGCTTTTTTTCATTTTTTATTAAGAGAAGAGGGTTAGATTTTCTGACTATATTTGTGTATTTGTTTATATTCTTTTAACTTTATCGGTGTTGCTTCATATATATTTAAGATTATTTTAGAGGACATATAGATAGGAATTTTAATATATATCTTCCTTTAGACTCAAAATAAGATGGCATATGATTTATATTAGGTTATCTATAATCCTTATTGAAACATATATATGTGTGTGCATGTATATGTGTGTGTTTGGTAATTATTAGTTACTGGGAAAATAAATTAATGAGCAGTTTTTCTATTTATCCAAATATGAGTTTTCTATGCTTAGAATTCCTCACACAAACTTTGCACTTTAAATTTTTAAGCTATTTTGAGTTGGGTATTTCTGTTATGTGGAGTTGAAAGCATTCTAAATTGAATATTTGATTGTAGTATATTAGGGCAAATATTAGATGATGCTTTGTATGTTTACAAGCAATGCAGATGTGAGATCAAGACACCAAAACGTGGCAAGGAGTGGATATCATTAAACCTTTACCTTACAGAATCCATTATTGTTTGGGAGCAATAGAAAATGGTATCTTTGGGGATAATAGGAAACTAAATACTTGGGAGGGGTAATAATGGCCTCAAGCTGGGCACCAGACTTAGTGTAAATACCAACCTTCAGTATCTTAAGGGCAATTTAATGAAATTAGATGGAGAAGCCAGAATAGGAAAGGAAGACAACTGAGATAAATCAGTTCTTGGCAGGAAGAAAGTTTCAACTGATTAAATGCTTAATATGGCAGATACCCTTTTACACATCCTCAAAAATCATTTGGGACCACGTTTGGTAGCAGGGAAGAGGAAAGTATTCATCAATCAAGTCATCAGGGGCTTAAACTATTATAATCTAGGTAATAAAATTTACTGGACCCTTCTTTATTTTCATTAGCTAGGTGAACTAGACATGTACGAGTGACAGAGGAAAACCAGATAAACAACAAATGCAAATAAATTAGCTTAACCATAAAAATCCATAATCTCCATTAAAAATATGTCTATACCAAATTTCAGTAAAACTATTTTGAAATGGTAGGAAGTAAGATGAAAGCATTTAAAGTAGAAGAAAAAGCATTTGTAGCAGCAGCTCTCATTTGGGAAGTAGGTTGGTGTGTTTGAAGAACAGAAAGAAATGTTAAAGCCAGGAGGATGACGGGGAAGAGAGGCGCTTGGTGTGAAATTACATTAGACAGATTTTGGCCATGAATGCATGATATTGCATGTTGTCAGTTTTAAATAAGATCTAAAGAAGTAAAAAGCTATTAAACATTTAGATTTGGAAGTCAAATAATTATATTTTTTTTAAATTAGAATGATACCTGGCTTTATCTTTGGAAGAGATGAGAAACAAAAAGGAACAACAGGACAAGTTAGTAGGCTCTTAAAATAATCTATATGTGTGGGAAATGGGATATCCTTACCTTGATTGACTTTGACTAGCCTGATAACAGTGGAAACTTGTGGAAGCCACTGAGTTAGGAGTATATTTGGTGTTAGAACTAATGAGAATATGTGAACTGTTTGTGGTGACGGTATGCCTGAGAAATATCAAGATTTCTATGTTTTTGACATTAACAACGATAAGGGCACAGTGGAGGATGGAGTGTTCTCTTTAAAATTTCTTAAGAATTTGGGGGGCAAGAGGCCCCTTTAAGAATCAGATTAAAATTCTCAGACAAATGCTTATATCTGAACATATTTATAAGACATATTAAGGTGTTTATGTCTATGTCCATAGAACAAGAGTTCAATGAACCCAAGTATGGCAGGTTTGCTATTAATTAATTAATAATACTGCTTTTGACGGATTTTTGGCTGTGTACATGGTTGCTCAGCTATGGATTTTATTTCTTAGCTACCCCCATAGGTAGGGGCAGCTGTGCCACTAGGTACTGATCAATAGTACTTGAGTGAAAATGATGTGAACACCTACTGCTTTAAAATTATACAAATAAAGTTACTTTTGTCCCATGCTGTCCACTCTCTTATTCATATTTGAAACACAAACATAGCAGTGATTTTGACCGTAGGTATGAATATAGCAAACTAGGTTATAATGATGAAACAAAGAAATGGAATCTAGAGCGCAGCCCATCTACTCCTCTGAGAGTAGACTCGTATGTGAGAGACAAGCCACTAACTTAAGTCATTTTTTAATCACTTAGAAAAAAGCCTATATCTTAACAAATACCTATTGAAATATATGAAAAATATTGAGTTTACGTAGACTTTATGAGGAGAGATAGTATAGCCTGAATCACATTTTCAAAGATCCCAGTATGATTAACTATAATTGTTCCTATTAATACTTTGAAAATTATGTTGGAGGTGGAAATCCTTTAATATATAGATAATTTAAATCTATAAAATTCTTTATAGATTAGGAAGAAAACCAAAAACAACATGACAACAACAAAACACCAGCAACTAAAACTTCTTGAAATGGTAATATTCTCTTCTCTAATTTACCATAGCAATGTGTAAATTAGCTTTGGTTTTCATGTTAGCAGATAAAAAATCAACAGACCATCTTCTTCTGGACACAGATGCCTGCTTAATGAATTTGGAACTGGCATTGCCACAGGTGCACAAGGTCTAAGAATGTTTAATTGCTTGTTCTTGCAAAACCCTGGCACACTAAAGCCAATATGCTTTACTTGCATATGTCACTTAGAGGATCTTCCTCATTCAAGAAAGGCCCATACCTCTTCCACCTGCACATGTCAACATGTCATGAGAATAAGGTTGTTCTGGGCTTTGAAAGTGGTAAAAGAGTTTGTCAGTTATTATAAGAAAACTACAAGACCAAAGCACAATATTGACTGGCTAACTCCAGGGGCTCAGCTTTCTACCACTTATTCTGTTTCTCATCCTACCAAAGTCTCATCTCTGAGATGTCTGTAAGAGCTATTGTTAAATTTAGTTCTTGGATATTGCTTCTTGATCAATGCTGACCAATAAATTGTGTATTGTTTTTATGAGTCTATTTTCCATGTAATTCTGTATATTGCATTGTCTATTTACGTTTATCAATAATGGAAATCATTATAAACTTAAGCCCCAGAGCAGCTTAAGACATACTATTTCCATTTCATGAAATTATAAATGTAATTTACTAAACTTCTAGCCTAACCTTAGTAACTAAGATAGACTGAAGAAGTGAAATTGAGAAATAAAAACAAGAAAATGGTATGGCTTCTCAAAGATAAGTTTTGCTGTTTACTGATTTATAATGATTTTCACAGAAGGATAATAATACTGGCATTCTGTGACACTAAAGTAGGATATAATATGGTGTTATACACACATTCAAGTATATATGCATATGTACATAAATACACTATATGATATACATTATATGAGTAATATATATTATGATAAATAATATCCATTAAGTGAAATGTATGCTCAGTAACACAACTAATCTGTTTAAATTTCTTAACCCTGTTAAAATCACATTCGATACTCTTCATAAAGCAGGTTATATCTCTTTTTACCTATATTTCTCTATTTGCTCTTTAATATTGATTTTTAACACCTAGAATAATTATGGTATGCCATATTTAACAGTATATGTTACTGATTTATGTTAAAATGTTTGTCTGTTTTTGGTTGCTTTTTCTCATCTGTGATTTCAAAATCAGACTTTAACCGTGAAGCTGGGTTCTAGATAGAGCAGGACTTCTAAACTATGACAGCACATAGGAATTACCTGAGGAGATGTGAAAATAAATAAATGAATATAAAAGACTGATACCCTGCCCCCATCTCAGATATTGATTTAATTGATAGGCTCAGTGCTGGCAGGTGTTAAAATCTCCTTCAGTAGTTTTAACGTGAAGACAGAGATGAGAAGCATGCAAATGAAATATCTCATAGAGATGTACTGCTCCCTCTTCCTCTACACATTTTATGTGAACTCCAGAGTCATCTCTGGGCTTTGATCAGCATCATGGCAATGTTTCAGTAAAGACATGGCTGCAGATAGCACAGCATGCAGTAATGCTTCTCAAGAATGGGCAACTGCACAAAAGGCAATCAGCAAGAACACTGAGAGCTTTAGGTGGTCGATAACTATAATAAAATCCTTTTTGAAGAAATATGTAATAGCTTAGTCACTTGGTCCAAATGACTTGAGTGCTAAATCACAGACAGCTGTGTCCATTATCTTCCCCATTGTTTCATTCATGAATACACACAGTGATAAAGTACTGTAAATAAAATTAAACACATATGCTTATGCACATAATAGGAGCCTGCTGAATGTTGCACTGTTTTGAATCTATGGATCTGTTGAAATAGTCTTTGTGGGTAAACATTCACAGATGGGCACATTTTCTCTATTAAAAACACCGGCAAAAGGTTGTTGGAAAAGTTTCAAAAAACCTTGAATAATTTCAAAATTTATTTTACACCACCTGGTGATTGATGGCTTTTGCAGTTTTCTTAGGAAACCATGTACTAAAACATTATGATTAGCTCACTGATGCCATCAGAGGAACCAGGTAAGGTGAATATTCTGTTTCTATCTTTCCTTCATTCCTTTATGTATTAATTTTTTCCTTTCTTCACTTAGTCATGACTTACTTACTATATAGAAAGATCTCTGTAGATAAATGAACAAAGTGCAAATAATTCTGTTCCAATTATACTTCATTTATATCACCCATCCTGATGAACAGAATTAAGTAATGCAGAAACTTGAACAATTATTTTACCTATTTTATTTATTGATCACTTGAAATAATCTTTTCCCTAGGCTTAGCATTGTCGCTACTTAGATTTTTCAGTTGCTACTCAGATTTTCAGATATTTCCATTCCTGAATTAATAAAAAAGAAGGGAGACTCCTCAACTTATTTCCATTTACTCTTTCTTCACTACACTTAGTCTACCCTGATCCTATCATATATCCTTAAATTTACTATTGACTCATGTATGGATTTTGAAAACAAGTTATATTTAACCGTGTATAAAGAGGAGGCCTCAACAAATTCTGAACTTCCAAAATTGCTATGGCTACTGCCAAGTTCAAAAATAAAACAGGACCAGCAGCATATTAATGAGATGATAAACCCTCTCTTCAAATGTATTTTTATTTTATAAGTAAAGCTGTACTTCTGCTGTGCTGGAACAAAGCTATATGTGTTTAATACATGTTTTTCATTTTCCTTCTCTCTCTCTGAAACTTTTGACAAAACAAAGAAATGTTGTTGTGTTGTCTGTGTTTTATTGAATCTGTTTTGTGTTCTAATATCCTCCTTGAACATATGTCAGTTTAAGAGAGATTATGGCACATCCCTAAATCTCTGAAGTATATACCTTTGGGATGGGGGGAATTCATGAATAAATATTACTGAAAGGTAATGTGTTTAACTTCATTCTTGTCTGATGAATACAAATTGTAGTTCACCTTCCACCAGGAATAATATAAAGGACAAATGAAAGTTTTATTTTATTATATGCTTAGCATAAAGCTTTGGGCTATTAAATGTCAATTACATAACAAATTTGTAATTGTGATCCTCAAAGTAAACAATAAAAATATGCTATTAAATTTTATAGCTATAATCACAGTCTAAATACTCATAATGAAGTAAATGTTGAAAAGCTACACTAAGGTGAGCAGTACTACAAGAATAACTTCCTGTGATTTAGGAAGCAGAGCAACAATTTTCAAAAATAAATATCTAAGGTATTGTTACTTGAATTAAAAATATATTTTCTCAAATGGTAACTATCTTCTTAGCCTTTTTCTCAAATGTCTACAATAATCTCATAGACTAAGAATCCTATGAATTAAGATACTCAGTTTTAGTTACAAGATTTTTATTTCTACACATGGATTATGTATCATTTAAATACAATAAATTACAAAGATGATAAGCCCACTTAAAATCTTTGTTAACTGCTATTTTTCACAATGTGATAAACCAGATGATTATCAACTACAAGGTTCCAAGGTCTTCTAGAACATGCTTTCTGAAGATAGGGGAAAAGAAAAAAAGAAAAGCAACAGCAGGAAAATGTACTCTAAAACAGAAGTGAAAGTAACTATGGCATAGTTCCAAGGACTTTATATAATTTAATCCTAAGCAACAACTTTATGGAATTAGTATGCTATATAATTTTCATTGTTATTATGAGGACACTAAGCCATAGAGATGTTAATTGTGTTGCCCCAAGTTGTACAGCTAGCAAGCTGCCAGGTCAGGGATCCATGCCTGGCAGTCTGGTGATAGATCCAAGGCATTTTCCAGGAGGATAGAAATACCTCACTATAAAATACTGAGCCATTTTCAGATATGACCCATTTGGGAGTAATCATTTTTTTGGTAAATAAATTATAGTATTCCTGAAGCTCTCAAAATAAGATCAGGATGTTTATAGGTAAATTACTGAGGTCTAAGTCTCTAGAATTAAAAATTTTATTGATAGACTCCAGTTAATATCAACTCAATCATTTGGGTTCCAACATTATTTTTTCATTCATTCATTCATATATTTAAGACATTTTTATTGAGGTAACATTGGTTTATATTATACAATTTTCCTGTGTACAACATTATATTTCTTCTTCTATACACCCGACAGTGTGCTCACCACCAGAAGTTGAGTTTCCATATATCACCATACAGATGATCACCCTTTACCCATTCCACCCTTCCCCAAACCCCATCCCCTCTGCATACCACTATTCTGTTCCTTGTATCTGTTTTGTTTGATTAATTCATTTGTTTTTCTTGTTTTTTATATTCCAAATATGAGTAAAATCATATGGCATATGTCTTTCTCTTCCTGACTTAGCTCACTTAGCATAATACCTTCAAGGTCCATCCAGTGGGCAAGATTTCATCTTTTTTTATAGCTGAGTAGTATTCTACATCTACTCAGCTGTAAAATAGATGGTGGTGGTATTGTGTATATACCACATCTTCTTTACCCATTTATCCATTGATAAGCACTTAGGTTGTTTCCATATCTTGGCTATTACAAATAATGCTGTGATAAACATAGGAGTGCATATATCTTTTTAAATTAATGTTTTTGTATTATTTGGATAAAACCCAGAAGTAGGGTAGTTGGATCATATTGTAATTCTATCCTTAATGTTTTGAGCAATCTCCATACTGTTTTCCATAATGGCTGCACTAACTGATACTCCCACCAACATTGGATGAGGGTTCCCTTTTCACCACATCCTTGCAAACAGTTGTTTTTTGACTTTTTGATAATAGGCATTCTAGCAGGCATGAGTTGACATCTCATTGTGGTTTTGATTTTCATTTCCCTAATAATTAGTGATGTTGAATATCTTTTCACGTGCTTGCTGTCCATCTATGTATCTTCTTTGGAAAAATGTCTATTCCGTTCCTCTATTTTTTATTTTTTGTTGTTGTTTTTTTGTTGTTGATTTGTATGTGTTATTTATATATTTTGGATATTAAACCCCTATAGGATATATAATTTGCAGATCTTCTCCCATTCAGTAGGTTATCTTTTTGCTTTGTTGATGGTTTCCTTTGCTATGTAGAAACATTTTAGTTTGATGTAATCCCATTTGTTTATTTTTTCTTTTGTTTCCCTTGCCTGAGGAGACAAATTTAGAAAGATATTGCTAAGACCATGTTAAAGAGCATACTGCCTATGTTTCCTTCTAGGAGTTTTAGGGTTTCAAGTTTTACATTCAAGTCTTTAATACATTTTGAGTTGATTATTGTGTACGGTGTGAGATAGTGGTCTAGTTTCACTTTTTTGCATGTAGCTATCCAGTTTTCCCAAAACTATTGAGGAGACAATCCTTTCTCCATTGTACATTTTTTTGCTCCTCTGTTGTAAATTAATTGTCCATACATGGGTAGATTTCTTTCTGGATTCTCAATTCTGTTCCATTGTATGTTCCATTCTATGTATCTTTCTGCCAATGCCATGCTACTTTGTTTACTATGGCTTTGTAATAAACTTGAAATCAGAGAGTATGACACCTCCAGCTTTGTTATTTTTCTCAGGATTATTTTGGCTATTATTAAGGGTCTTGGGTGCTGCCGTATGCATTTTAGAATTTTTTGTTCTATTTTGGTGAAAAATGTCCTTGGGATTTTGATAGGGATTGCACTGAATCTGTAAATTTCTTTAGGTAATGTGGATGTCTTCACAGTGTTAATTCTTCCAATCCATGAGCACAGAATATTTTCCCATTTGTTTATGTCTTCTTCATTTTCTTTCAACAATGTCATATAGTTTTCAGTGTACAGGTTTTTCACCTCCTTGGCTAAATTTATTCCTAGGTATTTTATTCTATATGTTGTGATTATAATTGGGATTGTTTTCTTAATTTCTCTGCTAGCTCATTGTTAGCATATGGAAGTGCAACAAAGTTTTGTATGTTAATTTTGTACACTGAAACTTTACTGTGTCCATTTATTTTTGTGGAGTCTCTAGGGTTTTCTATACATAAAGTCATGTCATCAACAAACAGTGAAAGATTTACTTCTTCCTTTCCAATTTGGATGTCTTTTATTTATTTTTCTTGCCTAATTGTTCTGGCTAACACTTCAAATATTTTGTTGAATAACAGTGATGAGAGTGGGCATTCTTGTCTTGCTCCTGGTTTTAGAAGGATAGCTTTCAGTTTTTTACCATAGAGGATGATGTTAGCTGTATGTTTGTTATAAATGGCTTTTATTATGTTGAGGTACGTTCCTTCTATACACAGTTGGGTTTTTGTTTTTGTTTTTGTTTTTCATATATTGTGGTTGAATTTTGTCAAAGCTATTTCCTGCCTCTACTGAGATGATCATATGATTTTGATCTTTCATTTTGTTAATGGGGTTTATGATGTTGATTGATTTGCAAATGTTGAACCATCCTTGCACCCATGGAATAAGTCCCTTTTGATCATGATATGTGATACTTCTAATATATTGTTGTATTTGGTTTGCTAATATTTTGTTGAGGACTTTTGTATCTGTGTTCATCAGACATACTGGCTGCAATTTTCATTTTTATGTTGTCTTTGTCTGATTTTGGTAACAGGGTGATGTTGGCCTCATTTAGTTAGGAAGTACTCCCTCCTCTTCAGGTTTTTGGAATAGTTTGAGAAGGACAGATTTTAAATCTTCTTTGACTGTTTGATAGAACTCACCTGTGAAGATATATCATCCTGAATTTTTATTTTGGGGGAGCTTTTTGATTAATGGTTTAATCTCTGTACTAGTGATGAACATATAAATTTTCTATTTCTTCATGATTGAGTCCGGAAGATTTGTATGATTTTAAGAATTTGTCCATTTCTTCTAAGTTGTCCAATTTGTTGTGTACAGCTGTTCATAATATTCTCTTATAATCCTTTGTATTTCTATGGTATCCATTGTAATTTTCCTCTTTCATTTCTGATTTTATTAGCACTTTCTATCTTCTTTCTTAATGAGTCTAGCTAAACATCTGCCAATTTTGTTTATCTTTTCAAAGAACCAGTTCTTAGTTTTCACTGATCTTTTCTATTGTGTGTCTAGTCTCTATTTATTTTGCTTCTGATCTTTATTACATGTATATATCTTTATTAAATGTATACTTCCTCCTTCTACTGACATTGGGCTTCATTTGTTCTTACCTTTTCAAGTTACTTTACGTGTAGGCTAGGTGCTTTATTTGAATTTTTTTCTTGTCTCTTGAGGTAGGCCTGTATTGCTATAAACTTCCTTCTTAGTACTGTTTTGTTTTATTTTTGCACCCAGTATATTTTAGTAGGTTGTGTTTCATTTTCACTTGTATTCAGGTAATTTTTTATTTCTCCTTTGATTTATACATTGACCTAAAAAAAGTTGTTCAGTAGCATACTATTGTGTCTCCACATATTTGATTTTTCCAGATTTCCTCTTGTAGTTTATTTCTAGTTTCATACCACTGTAGTTGGAAAAGATGCATTAAGACCATGAAATATATATGAAAATTGAAGGGGTATATGGAATGTGATTTTGATTGAATCAATGATTTAAAAATAGTTTACAAAAAAATTGTGTGTAAAATTTAAGAAAACTTTACCTTTGAGTTCAGATATATGTTTGTCATTGGATATGAGGCTTGGTATAAAAAACACTGAGTTCTTCCTTATTGTATTTTTGTTTGCTGGAAGATTCAGGTCATAATGCTTTACAAATTTTTAAAAGTTTGAAGGCCAAAAACATGACAAGCATAGTCCTCAGATTGCTATGTAAAACAGAGTATCTCCATTTTGGGGTGTAAAGAGACATAACTTGGTATTTACCACTGATGATAACTTTAAAACTAAAAACACATGAATCTTATTTGTGAACTGTATGTTTTCTAGTACTGAGAAAAACAGATATACCCAAAGAGATTAAATATAATAAGGGAAATATCAAAATTAACATTTCCATGGTGATATTTAAAATAAATACTAAAATATGTGAGTGTAGCATTGGCTAAATTATTTTAAATACCAAGGGTAATGTTAGCACATTTCTTCCTCTCGTGAAAAGATGAGTTTATATTTAGATTTGTAGAATTTCCTGCTATACACATGTAAAACTATTCTGAAGAAATTAATCGAAACTATTAAAAAAGTTTTACATTTTTTAGACCTTTTTTTCAGTCACACAACGTATTTAAGAGCCAATACTATAGAAGGAAAGGAAAATTGACAATTTACAGTAACAATATTCTTGGTTCTAATTAAAATTCCATAATTTCTTTCTAAATTAAAATTTCCCATTATATTTAATCTCATTAAAAATAAACTTTACCTCATTTAAAGAGCCTGAAATTTTAGTTTTGATGTAATTTTCATAAAAATGACACATGTTGAGCAGAGCTCAGCTACATTTTCCTAAATACTTGAAACTTTTTTTTAACATATATTATTTTCACTGTCTTTCCAACTCTTGGTTACTGTCAATCAGGAGTCCATATGTGAGTTTGTACATAAACCATAATCATAAGATCACTTTGAAAATTGGAAAATAGAAAACTTGTTCCTCAGTTTAATTCATATTTTCTATTTTTTTCTGCAATATAGATAAACATTAAAATGTAATTATTTACAAGTGTAAATATGCTGCACTTGCCAGTTTTGGCTCAGGTACATTCTTCAATTACATTTGTAACAGTTCCACAAGTTTACTTTGGATATCCACATTTCCTTGAAGTACCCCAGGTGCTTTTTAGTAAACTGGCACCATCATTTTCTGGAATTTCTTGGAAAATCTGATTTTCTTAGTCTGATTAGTACTTCTCATCACTTATCCAGAGTGACTGGCTAAAGAGTGGGCAATAAGCCTGTTTTGTTGAATGAGACATGAGGAGAAATTAACTGCAGCTCTTGAGAAAGAATCTTCTTTCACATTCTGCAGAAGCTACATGGAAAGTGCTAGCATCAGAGCCTGCTGCCAGTAATTATGTCACCATAAGGAAAGCCAGCCTCAGAATATAGAACATATATTACAAGACAACAGGTTACAGAAGAAGAAAGTCTTTTTTTGATATTGTCAAATCTAGATCAACATTAAGTTGACCCAATATGTGAGCTTTTCAATCATCTAGCGAATATAGGACAATTGTTCTAGTCTATTTATAGTATTCTTTTACTTACAACTAAAAAATTCTCCCATTTGTAGCTAAAAGCCAACTTTTTCTAAATTCTCTTTTTACATTATGACGTAATTGAAATAATATCTGTGCAGAAAATGTGTAAGCTTAGGAAGCTGATCATAGGTGGAGATAAATGTTTAAATTCTTTCATTCACCATTTTTTATAGAGGTTAAGTTTACACATAAAAAGTCTTATAAAATTGTTTTACTTCTCTTGGTTAATCTATTAATTCCTTGGAAGTGCTAGTGTTCATACATTTCAAACAGAGTAAATCAAATACTAAATATCATATTCAAGATCCTAACTGTTAAAAGAAATCATGTGTATTGAATAGGAGCTTTAGAGGGGTTAAAAATTAATTGATGATGGCATTTATTTACAACTTGCCTTTTCAGCATTGCAATAAAAAATATTCTAAACTGAAGAAGTGATTCTTTTGTATCATATTAGTGCATAAGCAGTTTGGCATCATAAAATCACAGTAACATGTTGCCTTCTAAAGCCTGTACTTGGAATCTTAAATTTTGTACACTGTGAAATTGTAACACATATAAAAGACTATTAGATTCTTGTGTACTGCTCTTTAAATTTGGTTAAACTTGTAGAGTCCTCTCCCTTCCCCTACATTTCTGTATTTTATTACATATTTCTGCACATTTCTGGTAATTATTTGAAAGCATGAATAGGTCCTACCTGTCTGTCCTAGATTTCAAAAACTCATCACTTATTAAGGAAAACTGGGCTAAAATCACCATGTTTGTCTATTTGCAAAGATGAAGTATATTCTTTAAACTAAAAGAGTATTAGGATTAAATTTTATTGTAATAAGTAGTAATTTACATAAAAATAAATGTACTTGAAAGAGTGGCTCTATTTGTATCTCCAAAACCCAACCTTTTTCTAATCTTCACTCAGTTGGTTTCATGTTGTGGATGTAACAAAACATATTTTAATTGCTTGAATTCTCTATTGGGAAGGCATGAACCTATTTGTGAAGCAGAAATAGGGACAAAGATGTAGAGAACAAACGTATGGACACCAAGGGGGGAAAAAGGGGGTGGGATGAATTGGGAGACTGGGATTGACATATATACACTACTATGTATAAAACAGATAAATAATGAGAACCTGCTGTATAGCACAGGGAACTCTACTCAGTGCTCTGTGGTGACCTAAATGGGAAGAAAATCCAAAAAAGATGGGATATAAGTATACATATAGCTGATTTGCTTCGCTGTACAGCAGAAACTAACACAACATTGTAAAGCAACTATACTCCAATAAAAATAAATAAATAAATAATATACTTCATCTTGTTAAAATAATAAAGGATAAAATATTTACATCGGTTTTCAATAAAAGAACTAAAAGCCTGGATATTATAATTATTTCACTACCAGGAATTTCACTCCTATAATCTGAATTGCCTAAGTTGTATGTAAATGCTAATATCAATAACACTTTTAAGTGGAGCACTGTGAGGAGTGTATCATATAATTGACAAATTATGTAAGTAATATGACTTGCTCTAAGTACAGCAAAAACTTTTTAAAGATAATTTATTCATTTCATACAATTTGAGCAATATACATACATATTGTATAAATTATCTATCTGAATATACACTTTCTTCTTAAAAATATAAATGAACATAATTTTATATTAAAATGGTACATTTAAAATTGATTCTAAAATCACATATTTGGATATCAATGTCTTTTCTTTTTTTTCAGTTGCAAAACCCATTAATTTGGAGTCCAACCACCTGCTACAGCAGATGAGCACCTTTTCCTCTCTGAAAAGAGAATGCCTCAATCTGTGTCCTTTTGGCTATCTTCTCTCCCACTGCTATTATCTATTCTTTCTCTTCAATATGTAATCAGATTGACACAATTGCATTCTTCTCATTTAAAAAATATGTCCTCAAATCTCATCATTCCAAATATCAGTAGCAACAACAACAGCAGCAGCAGCAGCAGCAGTGACAGTAAAATTCTGTGTATCACAATTCTTCCTCCTGTTCCCAATCTGAAGTAATCCTTCCTTCACAACAAATGTTCTCAAAATATTTGCCTATTTTAATTGTTTTGATTCTGTCATCTATATGACTTGCAAGTGACTACACTGCTTTCTGTCTCAATGATCAGAACAGTCCTACTGCTGAATCAAACCATGGCCCCTGTGTCACTAAAACCAACCTTCATTCTACCCCAGAGTATTGCTCCTTCCCCTTCCATTCTTGAACTCCCATTTGCTCTGTCTTCTCTTTCACAATATTCTCATGATTTTCTTTCTACCTCCCTGAACCCCTATTCACAGTCTCCTTTGCAGACTTGTTTTCAACTGAAATACTATAGTAAGTTGAGTCACTCCAGGTTTGGACCTAGGCATACTTCTCTTCTCAATCTATATCCTCTCTCTGGAAGAACTTACCCATATCCTTGGTTTCAAAATCCACTTACAGACAGAAAACTTACAAATGTATACGGTTTCGGATCTCTCCTCAGAGCCCCTGATGGAAAAATGCCTGTTTGGTATCTTTATTTGAATGTCTTTAAAACATCTCACACTCAACATTCTAAAGCATAACAAGAAAGTTTACATTCCCCTATGAAAACATCTTGTACTGTTACCCATTAATAAAAGACATTTCCAATTATTCTGTTACACAAGATAGAAACTTAGGAGATATTATTTGAACCTTTCTCTCCTTCTCTAGTCCTGCCAAAATCAATCTCAGCATCAAACCCTCTTGGTATGACCTAAACTATATCTATTAAATCTAACCATCGCTCTTGATCATATCTTCTCTTCCCTCCCCACCACCGCCTTTCCCTGCCTCTCCCTAACCACACACACAAAGTATTTCAAGTTACAAGTTACCATCATGTATCTTCTGGAATATTAGTTAGTTATTCCCCCAAATCCATTTTTCCTTTTCTACTTTATTACCCATTTCTGCATTGGGAATTCTAACGTGCAAGTGTGATGATGAGACCAAGCCCTTTATTAAAACATTTAAATGGCTATTCAGTTCTCTTAGACATAAACAAAAATCTTTAATATTTGCCTCATGAAATGCTGTGTGATTTGACTTCTACTTGTCCCCAGCAACTTCTGACAATGTGATACCATGATCAACACTAATGCTTTAAATTCACTTATTGATTATACTATACATTCAGGAAAAAAGGAATAAATAATAACTACAACTAGATGATTTTTCATTATGTAATCACACATATACAAACACAATGTTCTTGAGAAACAGAATTGTTGAAAACAATTTCTAGGCCCAAATGGAGTTGCTCCTGCCTGGGGTGCCACATCAGCAAAGTTAACTTTCCTGTTCCTGTAAATGCTCCTCTTAACCAGAAACATAATATATCTAGTCAATCCCCAAACACCAAGCCAACTCTAGACTCTATACTTATTTCCCTGCTCCTTGAGCTTTCTAAAAAACGTCAGATATGCAACCCCAGCTTAAAACCATGCCCTTTCTCTGCACTGCTGATTCTAACACTCTGTAAAAGTTGCTCTTGACCAAACACCCCTCAGGAAGAGTACTCCACTGCTTGTGAGGCACTGCACTCTTCCAATCCATGGATTATTTTCCCTTGAATAAAGGACGTCAAACTCATTATTAAATTGTTTTATTTTTGTCATCTGACGGAACATCAAGCACCAAAAAACTTCTCATACTTTCTCCCAGTTACCATCTGCCCCTCTCCTAAAATGTAACCATGTTGATTGTTAACACGAGTGATTAGTTTTCTCCATGTTTGAAATATATGTAAATGACATATATTTTGTCTTATTTTGTCTCTGGCATATCTCACTCAAGATGAGATTCATGTATGTTTTGTGAAACAAAAGTTTATTTTCTTTGTAGATTGTGGATGGGTATTTGGATTGCTTTGATATTATCACAAATAATAACATAACTAGCATTCTTGTACATGTATTTTGGTGCATATAGCCAGGGGGTTATGTTATTTATAAAAGTAGGAGTGAAATTTTGGGGACAGAGTATATTTACACAATTATCTTCATATATGTTGACAAGTTGTATTCCAAAGTGGTTTTACCGATTCTCCTATCTATTGGAAGTGCACAAGAACTTCCATTGTTCAACTCGTATTTTTAGTATTTTTAATTTTAGTCGTCCAGTAGGATGTGTAGAAATATCTTAGTGTAGTTTCAATTTGCACCCTCTTAATCAGCAAGGATGTAGGATAGCTATTTATATGCCTGTTAACTATTTACATATTTTTTTAATACATGGCTGTTATGAGGTTAGGGAACTGTTTTGTTTCTGATTTGCTAAAAGTTTTGGTCATAATGGGTATGAAATGTACAAAGTGCTTTTCTAGCATCTACTGAGGTAATCATATATGGTTTCTTCTTTATTTTGTTAATATGATGAAATATTTATTGACTTTTTTGGGGGGGGCACGGGGCATGTGGGATCTTAGTCCCCCGACCAGGGATCTAACCCACGCCCCCTACGTTGGAAGCGTGGATTCTTAACCACTGGACAGCCAGGGAAGTCTCTATTTATTGACTTTTAAATTTTAAATGTTAAACCACCCCCAAATTCCTGGGTACATCTTTGGATTCAGTTCACTATTATTCTGCTTATAATTTTTACCTCAATGATTATGAGAACAATTGAGCTGAAATGTTCCCTTTTTTGTGGTATTTTTAGCAGGTTTTAGAATTGAGTTTATTCTGCCATCATCATGTCCCATATGCTTTTTTTTCCATCTTTTTTTCTCTCTTCACATCATTACCTGTGTATTTTATGTTGACTTGTCTCACCAGTCACAAATTTTCTCACTAAATAATTCCACTGCTCTACTGAATTTTTAATTTCAATTGTTTTATTTTGCTGGACTAACTTTTCCATTGAGTGTTCTTGTTTTTCTTTTCTGGTGGTAGTGGGGTAGTGGTTAGCAATCCACTGACTCTTCATTCTCCCTTTTTTTGATCCCAAATGTTTGGCAAAATTCTCCAGTCTCCATTTTAACACCTATTTTCTTTTTTGTTGTTGTTGTTTTTTGTATTGGAGTATAATTGCTTTACAATGTTGTGTTAGTTTCTGCTGTACAACAAAGTGAATCAGCTATATGTATACATATATCCCCCCTCCCTCTTGGACCTTCCTCCCACCCCCCCTTCCCATCCATCTAGGTCTGAATAAATCAAGCACAGTTATTTTAAAATCCATGTATGGTAACTTAATTATCTTATTATCTTTTGACTTTCTTGTCCTCTCCCCCCAATCCTCTACCTCTTCCTCCTCCTCCTTCTCCTCTTTTTGTATTTGACCCTTTCCATTAACATGATTTATGATTTTTTTATTAAAAGCTGGCTATTTGGTATGGAAAGCTGTGGAGATAATTTAAATTTAATTTAAATTATTAAATTTAAATTAAAATTTAATTTTGCTCTATAACAAGTTATTAAAGTACATGGAGATTAGTTTATGGATTGGGGCCCATTTGAAGCTAGATTTCAGCCTTTGTGAAGATTGGTTTGTTGCTTGATCCACCTTAAAAGGAAGTCTGGGATGTGATGTTTACCAATATTTCTCAACTGGTGAACCTTAAAATCCAATTTTTGACTATTCTTAGCTACCACTTTTGCAAAGTTTTTAGTCCCTTGGCTCTGTTCACTAAACACTGAAGAAAAATGTTGGGCTTACTTTAGTGTTCTTTTCTTATTGCCAAAAACTCTACCCCTCAAGTCCTAGTTGCTTTGACATCCCTAAACCCCAAGTTTTGTAGCCAGTCATCTCACGTAAAACTTCCCAAGTTTCCACTCAGGTTCCCAGCCCTTCACTCTCAGATTTCTATTCTGTTTTTTATCATTTTGGAGATGCAGTGGTTAAGAACTGACAAATATTTCAAGGGAGAGAACTCTAAAACAGGCAACGCTTATCTTAGTGCATGTGCATGTCCCTTTTCTCCAGGATCCTGGCCTCTCCGGTCTGGTTGCCTTATGGTTCTCTAACACCTGCACATAGACTGTGTATGTGTTGACACACAAGTCTGAGTGTATGTTTTATACAGCTTTTCTACGTGTTTTCCATAGGGATTGTTCTGAATTAATCTGAACAGTTTGTATTAGAGTTCTCCAGAGAGAGCCAGAAAGATATATGTACATATATATATGGAGAGTGAGTGAGAGAGAGAGAGAGAGATTATAGGAATTGTATCACAGGGTTATGGAGTCCTAGAGATTCTACAACATGCCCTTTGTAAGCCAGAGAACCAGAAAACCCAGGGGTGTAATTCAGAGTCCAAAGGCCTTAGAACTGGGAGGTGATGATTTAAGTTCCACTTCCAGTCCAAAATTTGGAGAACCAGGAGCACCACTGTCTGAGGGCAGAAGATGGCTGTCTCAGCTCCAGCAGAGCGAGAGTAAATTCACCCTTCCTCTGCCATTTTGTTCTATTCAGGCCCTCAACTGGATTAAATGATGCCTGATTGCATTGAGAAGGAGATCTGCTATACTGAGTCTACTGATTCAAATGCAAATTTCTTCCAGAGACACCATCACAGACATACCCAGAAATAATGTTTTACCAGCTTTCTGTTCATTCCTTAGCCCAGCCAAGTTGACACATAAAATTAACGATCATACAGTCAGTGCTGAAAGACTGACCCTACTCATAAAAATAACATTTCTTCCACCATGACTGTTCTATGAATTGTTCTGCTGCCATGGAACATGGCATTCTAGTTCTCTTCCCATTCTAGTTCTCTTCCCATTCTAGTTCTTCCTACTGCCTCATCTAGTGAACCACTTCTTTTCTTCTTTAGTATTTATCTCATTCAATTTATTCCCTGTACTACTCTGAAAATTATATGCTGTTTCTCTATTGCTTTAATGGTATATATTTTAAAATAACATTTTACCAAGTGTAATGTTATCAATATTCTTATACTCTGTTAAACAATACAAAGTCTGTAACTGTTTTAAACCTGATTACCTGGAATTCAAAATTATTGTCCAATATTTAAATTCTGTTTTTAAATATACAAATTAGGTATAATTATTATTAGGCTTTAAATAGTCAACGTTTGGTTTTACCCTCTTACATATCAATTTTCTTATTGCAGCTCATAAAACATCTCTTTGGAATTATTTTTTCTCTTTATGCAATGAAAGTATATTATTGACAAATACCCTCATATTTTGTGAGATAAAAGATATGTTCATTTTGCCCTTGCTCTTTAAAAACTAGCTTCTCTAGGTCTAAACTTTTAAATTGATTGTAGTACATATTTCCTCTCATGTGTGTGTGTGTGTATGTGTGTGTGTGTATGTGTTTAGCCTGATTCCTATAGGTGTTATTGAAAAGAGCTATATCTGTTAACTTTTTTTTTTTTTTTAACCTTTTTAGGTGACCATTTGTCTCTGGCTACTCTGTTATCCAATATATTTTTTTTTTCCTTTGGTGTTTTCCTAGGTTTCTTTTTTTTTTTTTGAGTTTCATTATGAATTTTGTATTTTATATTGTACATTTCTTGGCAATTATGAAAATGCTTAACTAATATCTTTTTTAAAAATCATGTTTTCCATTCTATTATCTCCTACTAGAATAATATTATTATGCTTATGAGCATTCTCACATTACCTTTCATGTATCTTAATTTCATCATATTTTTCTAATTATATATCTGGACTATATCTTAATGTTTTTACATCTTTTTTCAAGTTAATAATTTTTTTCTTTTCAAGTTTATCTAGTGTGGCTCTTAAAGAGTCTGTTATGGTTTAATAGCATGTACTACATTTATTATTTCTAGAATTATTTATTTTTAAAATTCTCTTGGACTTTTTTATAATGCTTATTTTTAGTTTATCTTTTTAGCTTTTCATTTTGATTTGAAACGTATAAATTTCACCTCTATTATATTCTATGTAAAATTCCAAAAGCAAAGAATTTGTTTTGGATTGTTTTTACCCTGCTATCTCTCACTCATGGTTATCTTCTGAATGCATAATATGTGTTCTTGACATGAGTTCAAATGCTTGGGAAATTAATCTATATTATTCGAGTTCTATTTTGAATATGTGATCTTTCAAAGAGAATTTGAAAACACTTCTTCCAGTTGGCTAAGCATAATAACAACTTAAACAACTTTATATAAAAATGCCCCTATGGAACCCTCCTACACTGTTGGTGGGGATGTATGTAAATTGGTGCAGCCACTATGGAGAACAGTATGGAGGTTCCTCAAAAAACTAAAAACAGAGTTGCCATGTGATCCTGCAATCCCACTCCTGGGCATATATCTGGAGAAAACTATAGTTCTAAAAGATACCATGGAACTGCAATATTCATTGCAGCACTATTTACAATAGTCAAGACATGGAAACAACCTATATGACCATCTACAGATGAATGGATAAAGAATATGTAGTACATATATACAATGGCATACTGCTCAGCCATAAAAAAAGAATGAAATAATGCCATTTGCAGCAAAATGGATGGACCTAGAGATTAACATACTAAGTGAAGTAAGTCAGAAAGAGAAAGATAAATACCATATGATATCACTTATATGTGGAATCTAAAATATGACACAAATGAACTTATCTATGAAACAGCAACAGACTCACAGACATAGAGAACAGACTTGTGATTGCCAGGAGAAAGAGGGGACTGGGGACAGATGGACTGGGAGTTTGTGATTAGCAGATGAAAACTATTATATATAAAATGGACAGGCAACAACGTCCTACTGTATGGCACAGGGAACTATATTCAACATCCTGTGATAAAGCATAATGGAAAAGAATATGAAAAAAATGTATATATATATGTATAACTTAATCACTCTGCTGTACAGCAGAAATGAACACATTGTAAATCAACTATACTTCAATAAAATAAGCTTTTAAATGCCCCATGAATTTTATTTTTAAATAGTTCACAAAAGAAAATGTAATTTCATCCATGTTATTTTATGAGTTGTCTTGTCTACAAATTAAATACAGATTTTTTTTCCCCCTTCTACTCAATAAAAGAGTCAGGACAGGAAAGATTCTTTTAAGACAAGTTTTTCAAAATGAGTTTATTTTTTCCTCAGTTTTACAATGAAGATGTCTCTCTTTATGATTCTACTTTTATAAAAGCACCCCCTATTAGATTCCCTAATATGGGCAGATATTATTTTCTGAATTATTTTCCAGCACAGACTTCAAAAGAGATGTCTAAATTTACTAGAGTCTAGCTGATATCCTGAGGGTGGAAGCTGCTAGGATTGAATTAGATAATACTGCACCGAATATTTTAGTTTTCCTTATATAGCATAAAAGTGTTACTGGTATATTATTGATCAACCAGGATCCACATTATCTTGGCTCATGTATATTTATTTAGGTGTGGTGGTGTGACTAAGTGCTGGACAATGGAACACGTGCAGAAGTGACACAAAAAACTTCCAGATCTAGACCTTAAAAATCTCTCACACAGTCATTTAATTATTTTTTTCTGTCTCCTGGGTCACTGTCCATGTGTTCACAATGGCAGATCCACAAGACTCTAGGAGAGTGAATCCCTGAATCATCACCTAAAGCAGAGCCTCCAATATCACCAATTTAACTTTTCATAAATGAGAAGTAAACTTTCTTGTGTTAAGTCACTGATGTTTTAGGTTTAACTCTTATGATACTAGCATTACTTATCTAATCCATAAATTGGCCATTTTCAGTGTTGTAATAATCAATGTGGGAATGTCTTAATGTCAGGTGACAACTGCTAAGATTCATAGAACACATTGGTAGAGGCTTCATAGAACACATACGCCATAAATTTAGAACAAACAAATACGGATCTATTGTAGTAGTCATTATTGTTGATCCCCAATATTTCTGTCTCATTCCTCTTCTACATATGTATGTTACACCTTCTGGTCTCTTTGTGGTTGGATGAGGTCCTGAACTAATCTCGTCCAATAAGCTACAAGTGAAAGTGACATAACACTTCAGGACTAGAGCATTAATTAGACGGTGTTAGATCCTTCAAAGTTCTCTTTTTTTTTTTTTTTAACCACAATGACTGGCAATCTTCCTGGTAGCAGTTATACTTTGATTCCAGAGTAAAGATGTTACAAAGCAGAACTCACAAGCCACACAGTAATTTGACATGTACTATCAGTGAAATATAAAGATTTTTGTCTCATTCCACTGTGATATGAAGTGGTTTGATTCTACAGCATAACCTGCAGTATATCCTTGCTAAACAATGCTGTCTGAGATAACTTAGAAGTTGTAATGTAGACTAAGTGCCTACTAATTTAAAGCTCTAGAAGAACTTGAAAATGGTATGTTTGAAGGATATTGGTGGCAAATAGCTGCACTTAGCAACATATTACATACAAAACTGTTGAGATTAGGAGGATCTGGTCTTTTTACAAGCCAAAATAAAATAGAACAAAGGGCAGAATTTTTGTGCCAGCAGAGTTGCAAAAGGTAACTGATTATAAACCGAAAATGTAAGCACACTCACTTAGTGAGTGTCCATATGTAAGGAACATGACTTTTATTAGAATTACTACATGGAATTCATCACCAAACACTTACATTGAACTGTTTTACAGAAAAAAAAAATGAACTTCTAATATCTTAAGTCTCTGAGATTTGGGGTTTGTTAAAGCAGTTATTTGATTCTAACATGCTAAACCTCTTTAATACTGTATTCATTTTTTGCTTCTGATTACTCCTTATTATCTTAACAAAAATCACTATATTGCAAATATATATTGCCGTTTATATTCTAAGAAGCTTCTGTTTTTTCCCCCACTGGGAGAATTTTCCAACATATATAAGTCAACATGTTAACAGAAATAGAAGTCTGTTCCTTCAGATCTTAGCAAATAATCCTTAATTCCGGGAAACCTTCTCAAGTTTAACTATTTGACAATCTATTCCAGTATAGCAATTATGTAAATTTAACTAAATCACTTACAGTTACTATTATTTATATTTATTTCAATTTACAATTTTTCTATTTAATTTCTCAATTACCAATCTACCTCATTTTAAGATCAAGGAAGCAGAGGCTTATTTTTTTCTTTTAATTTACTTCTGTATCTGCTGAATCTAGTAGAGTTCCTAAAACATGTAAAGATGATAAACATTTGTAAATAATTTATCTTAAATTGTATATTATTATCTCTTTTAATTCATGAACTTTTTATTATTATGGCACTCATTCATACAAACTGTTTAAACAATTTAAGTACAGGAAGAGAGCTTTGTGACATGGAGATTCCAAACTCATATGTAAGAAAGCATTCACAAAAATATTTCAAATATTTTGAATGATGCCAAATAATGCCAATTATGATATCAAAATCAAAACACACTTCAGTAAATGTCTATTTGTCACATCTATGTCCAAGGCAATATGCAGAGACTTAAGGAAAAAAAAAAGGTACCAATGGGAAGACTTAGCCTCAACTGTCAATTTAATTAAAGTCAAAATAAGCATACTATAACTCTTAACCAAAGCAGAACATAGCAGGTAGTGCTGGAGTCATACAAAATGTGACACTGTATTATTACTCATCTTACTCATACACTTCTGTGAGTAAAAGGAGATGCAATTGACAACTACACTGGTACAACAGGCATAACCTGGGACTGATCCTAGCTAACTGGCAGCTCTATATTGATTTATGATATTATCATGGATTAATAAAAGAGTAAAGGAGTCCTTTCTCCTGAGAATACAAAACATGGGAGCTTTTTGGTTGTTGGTGGTATTTGATTTAGAAAAATGAGTAGAAGTACTAAAAGTAAAAGTTATTACAGATACACAAACTAGTACAAGAAAAGGTATTTTAGCCAAAAAAATATAGATTTCTATGAGCAATGAAAAGGTTCATTTAATACACAAAGATGGATATTTTTACAAAGCTCCCAATCCTGATAGACACCAATATTATCCTTACTTTAAATTTGATCAAATAGAGTCAGAGAAATTAAAGCTCATGCACAAGTTAGCACAGGCATTAAATTGTACATTGAATTTTAGTCCCAGTGAAGATCTGTTTGGCACTAGAATAGGTTGTATGAGAAGATCGTACAGGATGTGATGAATCTGAATGCCAACCTAGTGAAAGAATGTATCATTTTATAGGCAATATTCAGTTAAAATTTGATTAGGGAATGGTGTGTGGTTTCAATAGCAAGATATTCATAAAATGCTGTGGTGAACTGCAGTTACAGAAGATATTTGTATTGGGGTAAATTTAAATGTTAAAATAGTAATATTCTCAATAGACATTGCTGATCTTGTGGGATTTGTTACTTTACTTTTCTTTGGAAAAAAAATATTTTCAATCAGTACATGCTACAGATGCTAGTGTTGACAAGCAACAATTATGGATAGATAAGTCAAAGTAAGGAATTCTCCTGTTTATAACCTCCCATATGCCTCATATAACACTATATGAACTAGATAAAATTTATGTCAAAGTAATTTCTCAAAATGACTAAGATTTTGGTTAATGCCTTTGATGCAAGAGAATAACACTTACATGAAAAATTGCATTTAAATAATGACACAATTAGAAACTCATCTTGAGATAATTCATGAATTGACTTAAAATATCAACTTTTTTACAAAAGTTTAAGAACCACAAAATACATTTTCATGTACTCCTTAAAGCTGTTTTTTTTTTTTTTTTGCGGTACGTGGGCCTCTCACTGTTGTGGCCTCTCCCATTGCGGAGCACAAGCTCCGGACGCGCAGGCTCAGCGGCCATGGCTCACGGGCCCAGCAGCTCCACGGCATGTGGGATCTTCCCAGACCGGGGCACGAACCCGTGTCCCCTGCATTGGCAGGCGGACTCCCAACCACTGCGCCACCAGGGAAGCCCCTTAAAGCTGTTTTTTTAAAGTGTGCAGCATAGACCATCTAATTGAATATATATGAAAAGGAAAAAGAAACCATTTCTAGGTACTAAGAGATTTTTCCTCTAAAGATCTAGATGTGAAGGAGTCTTCATATTTTAAAAGTGTGCAATATACCACTGTGAAAGGGTAAATATCCTCAACTTCAATTTTTCTAATTACCTATACGTTTTCTTCTCACCTTCCTTAGCATTGTGCTAAAGAAACTCTTAAAAGGAAACTTGAGTTATCATAATCTACAGTTTTCTTCCCATCCCTTTTATGATATACATGTCCACTGTCCTGCTCCCACATTTGCGTGCTCCCACACGCTCTCCCACCTGCTCCCACAAAGCAAAACACACTTTGGTCTCTATATCATACGAAAAATAATGACCTTTGGGACTTCCCTTGTAGTGCAGTGGTTAAGAATCCGCCTGCCAATACAGGGGACACGGGTTCAAGCCTGGTCAGGGAAGATCCCACATGCCGCGGAGCCACTAAGCCCATGTGCCACAACTACTGGGACTGAGTGCCTAGAGTCCATGCTCTGCAACAAGAGAAGCCACCGCAATGAGAAGCCCGTGCACCCCAATGAAGAGTAGCCCCCTCTCACCACAACTAGAGAAAGCCCGCGTGCAGCAACGCAGACCCAACGCAGCCAAAAATAAGTAAATTAAAAAAAAAAAAAGAAAAAAAAGAAAAAGAATGACCTGTAGTTTTAAAAGAAAGCCACATCCATCCCTGGTGGCACAGTGGTTAAGAGTCTGCCTGCCGATGCAGGGGACACGGGTTCGTGCCCCGGTCCGGGAAGATCCCACATGCCGCGGAGCGGCTGGGCCCGTGAGCCATGGCCGCTGAGCCTGCGCGTCCGGAGCCTGTGCTCCACAACAGTGAGAGGCCCGCGTACCGCAAAAAAAAAAAAAAGAAAGAAAGAAAGCCACATCCGTAATGATTATTAAATCCGAATATGTATTTCAAAGTGTTTTTGCTGCTAAAATGTCATTTAAACAGACACATGTTCTTGAAGTACAGTACAATTTTCAAGTTTGAAAAGATGTTTTTATCATTAAGTGGCTTATTAAAATATTCCTACAAAAACCCGGCAAAGACATTTTATTTCTTCCATGAGGAAACAACCTCTTTCTTTAGTTCCTTTTCCACAGAATTTCAAAACAAAATTATTACTTATAAACATAGCTAGAATGATGGACGTAGAGGAATAGTATTCACTTACCTAAAATGCAGCTGGAGGAGGTCATGGAGAGGACATAAGGACTGGTTGCACGGAGAGGGGGACACAGGCAATTCCACGACTCCACCATCGGTCTAGCAGCAGTGCCTTCCCCACATCCTGGTCCTCGGCACCTACTCTCCACCCACTGTTCCCGCAGCGCAGCCGCAGTGGTGCCGAGGGCTCCGCCTGGAGAGAGAGAGCGAGCTACGCGCTGTTGAGGCGTCTGCGCTGGACAGGCAGGTGACGCAACCCTATTAAGGCCTCTTTATAAAGGCCTAAGCTTCTGGTTGGCGGGAACGGAAGTCTACTCGTCTGGTGGCCGCCAAAGACAAGCCTCATATGTACGTTCCCTTAATTATTAAAACTTAAAACCGCCACCTACCAGTGTGAGGTGGCCTGCCCCTTTCTTCCGTCTCTCCTTGCCCTCCACATAAGGGGGCCAGTTTCGAATTTCACCCCAGCTCCCCAGGTTGTGAGCCAACAAATCTGTCTCCTTCAGATTTACTTCTGTTCTCGGCTTATTTAGAAAAGGAATTGTGAGTTTTCTGAAATGTATATTTTGAAAATGCAACTTATTCCACATACGTAAAATTACAGGTGGGAAATATTTTTTGTTTCACTTTGATGTTTCAGATAAGTGTTTTTGAGGAGGAATTTATAAGAACTGAATTATATGTTGAAATTTAATAATTTCTAATGATTGAGTAAACTGTTTTGGAAGGAAAAGGGTGAAGACTTTGCCTTAATCATTTAAAATTATAACATCTCAAATAGGTAACTTCATATACTGTTGATAATAATTGAGTTATAATAGCATCCTGACTTTTCATATCTAACTCAAATGTTTCACATTTTGTAAATCATTCTAATAGCTCAATTTGCAGGACACCTATAATGTAGAGTATTTAATTCAAGGCCTTCTTTTTAACATATGCACTTACAACTGTAAATTTTCTCTAAGCTCTGATTTAGTTGTGTTCCACAAGTTTTGGTATTTGTGTGTTTGTTTTTCATTTCGGTATTTTCAGATTTTCTCTTGTGATTTCTTCATTGACCTATTGGTTGTTTAGGAATGTATTGCTATATTATTATCACATAGTTTTGATTTTTAATTTTTTTCTGTTATTCATTTCTAATTTTATTCCATTGTGGTGTGAGAATATACATTGCATTGTTCCGTGCTTTTCAAATTAATTGAAAGTTGTTTTATGGCCTAGGATTTGGGCTATTATGGATTGTGTTCCATGTGTACTTGAAAGCAATCTATCTTCTGCTGTTTTAGGGTGGAATGTTTTATTGATGTCTGGTCTAGTTTATACTTATAGTTTTTAGTGTCATTAGGTATTTTACTTCTTTATTGATCTTCTACCTAGTTGTCCAATCAACTATTGAAAATTGGATATTGAAACTATTATTGTTGTGTTGTCTATCTCCCTCAGTTCTGCTATATTATGTATTTCCCTTAATTTTTACTTCATATATTTAGGGGCTTTGTTTTTATGTGTGTGTATTTTTGTAATTAGTATATCTTTTTGATGGATTGTCTCTGTTACCATTTTTAATGATCCCCTTTATCTCTAATAACTTTTTTGTTTTGAATTTACTTTGATAGCAGTATAGCCATTCCATCGTTTTTAAGGTTGCTGTTTGCATGATATATTTTTCCATTTTTTTTTAATTTCAAACTTTTCATATGTTGAATCTAAAGTGTGTCTACTGTTGACAGCATACAGGAGGATCTTGGTTTTTTATATAGGAGCACAATCTCTGCCTTTTAAAAGGATATACTAATCAATACACATTTAAGGATATAGTTTATATGGTTGTAGTTACATTTGCCCTTTTACATTTTGTCTCTCTATGTATCATGTCTTTTTTTTCCTTTAACTTTACTGTTCTCTTTTTGCTTTAAATGAGTATTTTCTAATATATCATTTTTAAATCCTTTAAAGATTTTTTTAAACTATATTAATCTTATTTATTTTCCTAATGGTTGTTCTGGGGCTTAACATACGCATTTTAACTGATCTGAATCTACCTTAGATTTAAAAGAGTTTATTTCTGGTGAACAAAAAAGCATTTCTCCGATTTAGCTTTATTACCCCTGCCCACCTTTTGTGCTATTAATGCTATATGTGGTACATTTTTATATGTTATAAACAAGAAATACATTTTGGAAATATTACTTTATATAATTTTATGTCTTTAAATATGATCAAAGAAAGAAGATCATGTGTATATAGACAGAATATGTTATATTAACCTTCTTAGTTACCATTTCTGGTTCTCTTCATTTGTTGCTGTGAATTTGAGTTACTGCCTAGTGTCATTTCCTTACCTTACTCCAGTGCAGCTTTGCTTCCAACCACTGTCTTTCTGCTATTATTGTTAAATATATCTATTTTCTATGTGTTACACATCCTACAGTAAAATTATATACTTATTTTTAACTTTAATTTTTTTAAATAAATCACTTTAAAGAAGAAAGGAGAAGAAATTTAAAATTATACTGTCTTTTATATTTACGTGATTACATTTAAGGGGTGTGTGTGTGCATTCAAATTACTGTCTGAGCCACCTGTTTTCAGCCCAAAGAACATCTTTTAGTATTTCCTGTAAGGCCATGTGCAATAAATGAACTCTCTCAGTATTAGTATGTTTGGAAATGTCTTGGCCTTCATTTCTGAAAGATAATTGATAAGTTTTCTTCTTTGAGCACTTTGAATACGTCATCCTACAGCCTTTTAGCCTTCATTGAACAATCAGTGCAGATACAGGGGTCATCTCACTGTTGAAGGAGATCTGAACAAAAAGGTTCAGCAGTTTTATGGACTCTGGGGTCAGGAGAAGCTAGAAGTAGGAAAGTACTGGGTACCAAGTTCAGGTGGGATAAAACATCTTCAAGATTTCTCCCACCTCCCCAACTTTAGAAGGCTTTGGTAGAGGTACTGAAGAGGATCTTTGCTCAAGGTCTCAAATAAAGAGACCTAGGAATGAAGGCAATTGAACTAGGAATGCAAATACAAGAAAGAGCATAACCAACCAAAAGGGCCTGAGTCCTTCACTGCAAAGCACTGGCTGTGCACAAAGTCTGCTGTGAGGAGGGCAGCTTTCCCTGAGAGTCCTGCCTAGTAAAACCTTTGTAATTGCTTACAGTCAGTCCTGGAAAAATCACACATAGATTTTTTTTTTTTTTTTTACATCTTTATTGGAGTATAATTGCTTTACAATGGTGTGCTAGTTTCTGCTTTATAACAAAGTGAATCAGTTATACATATACATATGTTCCCATCTCTCTTCCCTCTTGCATCTCCCTCCCTCCCACCCTCCCTATCCCACCCCTCTAGGTGGTCACAAAGCACCAAGCTGATCTCCCTGTGCTATGCGGCTGCTTCCCACTACCTATCTATTTTACGTTTGGTAGTGTATATATGTCCATGCCACTCTCTCACTTTGTCACAGCTTACCCTTCCCCCTCCCCATATCCTCAAGTCCATTTTCTAGTGGGTCTGTGTCTTTATTCCTGTCTTAACCTTAGGTTCTTCATGACTTTTTTTTTTTTCTTAAATTCCATGTATATGTGTTAGCCTACGGTATTTGTCTTTCTCTTTCTGAGTTACTACACTCCGTATGACAGACTCTAGGTCCATCCACCTCATTACAAATAGCTCAATTTCGTTTCTTTTTATGGCTGAGATTTTTAACCAGTGCCAGACCCCTCTGTTATGGTTCTATAGATCTGAAGTCCAAAATTGGTTTTACAGGTCTAATATCAAGGAATCAGTTGAGTTATGTTCCCTTTAGAAAGCTTTAGGAAGCAATCCATTTTCTTTTCTATCTACTAGAGACCACCCATTCCTAGACTCATGGCTCCTCCCTCCTTTTCAAGGCCAGAAACATGGATCAAGTTTTCTCACATTACGTCACTCTAATCTTGCTTCCACCATCACTTCTCCAATTCTGACTCTTCCTCTTCTACTTTAAGGATACTTGTAATTACAATCAGCCCACCTGGATCATCCTAATTTCTCTATTTTAAAGTCAGCTGGTTAGCAATCTTAATTACATCTACAACCCCAATTCCCTTTTGCCATGTACCTTTACATATTCATAGATTCCTGTGATTGGAGCCATTATTCTGCCTACCATATTTGCATATCTCAAGAACCATTTAACTGTCCCTCGTAATCCTTCAAAATTATGAATATAGCCAAACCACTTACTTAAATTACTTATATCATCACCCACATGAGGTTTCTGTTCTTTATTCATGTCTCACATAAATATTCAAATCAAGCAAGCGTCTGTCTTATAATTATGGGCTCTTGTCTCAAATGGCCTTTCCCTGTCTTCCTTACCTCCTGCTCCTAAATTGCACCTCTGTGAGCAGATCTTTAGACTCTTGATGGTTACTCATATTATCAAAGCTCCATCTTTAATTCCATCCTAACATGGTTGCTATTTAGTATACCCTATGAAATTATGTCAGGACTTATTCCAACTTAGTCTCAGATTATATGCAGCACTGCTCATTTAGCAGAATTATGAAAAGACACTCCTCAAGAAAGGAACATACACAAAATCTCTGTATGTCTGTGTGTCAAGGGGATAACTGTATAAAATAAATAATCAGCATTCTGTCTCTGAGACAATGAATAAAGACAAATAAATTATATGTATGCAGTGTTGTTTGAGGTGTTTACTTAGTTTCATTCTAAGTATCAGTGGGGTCTGCAGTGATATCCCTTCTTTCATTCTTGATACTGGTGATTTGTCTACTCTTCCTCCCCATCCCCCTCCCCCCTCCCTCTCACTCCTTCTCCCCCCAGCCCCCACCCCCATTTCATGGCTCTCTGTTCTTCTCTTTCTGTCTCTTGGGTCAACCTCTAGAAGTTTATCAATTTTATTGATATTTACAACTAAATATACTTTTGGCTTTTTATTTTCTCTGCTGTTTTTCTATTTTCTATTTTATTTATTATTACTCTCATTTCTATTCTTTCCTTTGTCCTTCTTGTTTTGCATTTTATGGTTTTGTTTTCTAGTTTGTTAAATTAAAAGCTTAAATAATTAATTTTATAGTTTTTTTTCCCCTTTGTATGTGTGCATGTGTGTGTGTGTGTGTGTGTGTGTATTTTTCTCTAAAAAATGGATTTAGTGACATCCACAACTTTTGGACTTTTAGATCCATACAAATGTTTCATTATTTTCCAAAATATTTTGTTATGTTAAAAATATTTTTTTCTGATTGGGTTTCAGTTCTATTACAGTCAAACAAAATGCTCTCTATAGTATCAGTTATTTTAAACTTTTGATATTTGTTCAATAGACCAGTGTATGGTCTATGTTTGTGAATAGTTTTGTGGGCGCTTTAAAAATATTTATGGATTCTGCTGTCATTGATTGTAGCATTCCATAAATGTCCTTAAGTAAAGTTAGTTGATAGTGTCTTTCATATTTTCCTTACCCTTACTGATTGTTTGCCTACTCATTCCATTGGTTATAGTGATATTAGTGTTGAAATATCCAACTATAATTTTGGATTTATCTACATTGTGCCTTAGTCATTTCCACTTTTGCTCCATTTATGAAGCTTTTTATCTAAATGAATAAATATTTAGCTTTATTTTGTAGTTTTGGTGAAATGACTACTTTGTCATTATGTAATGTCTCTTTTATCCCTAATAATAGTTCCTTGTTTTTAATTCTATTATTACTCATATTAATAAAACTACTACAGTTTTCTTTTGAAAAGTTTTAGTATAGTCTACCTTTTTCATCTTTTTAAATTTTATGTATCAATATGTTTTTATTTAAGCTCTGTTTCTACCAGATAGCATGTAATTGAGTCTACAGTCTCTGCAATCACTTAATTGGTATGCTTAGATTGTTTATATTAAATATAACCATTCATAAGACTATATTAAAATATAACATTTTGCTTTAAACTTAATATACTTTTGGTGCTTCCTTTCTCCCAGTTTTCCAACTATGATTTGATTCATTGAGAATTTTCACTCAATATCTTATATTGGTTTATTTTTCAAATTATATTTTTAGCAAATCTTAATCTACCTTTAAGTAATATTATACCATGTAATATGAAGTGTAAGAAACAATATTATAATTCCTCACTCCAGTGATTTGTAATATTATCCTCCCATACACCTGACAAATAACAAAATGACTGTCTAAATAACACTAAATAGCACAATAAAAATAACAATAAATAAATAATTAAAAATAAAATAAATAAAATTAAAATAATGACAAAAACTGTCTAAATAACTTAATTACAAACTAGTAAAGTAAATATGTAAATTTAATTGGATAACTCTTCATTAATAATCTATTATATACAGGAATTCCATTCTGTTTTAATTTTTGCCCAAGCCAGTATTAATGTCATATTTTATTAAATGTTACAAATAATTTATATAAGAAATATCCCTTCTCATTTGAAACATTGTAATTAAGAATATTGGTAATGGGGCTTCCCTGGTGGTGCAGTGGTTGAGAGTCTGCCTGCCAATGCAGGGGACACGGGTTTGTGCCCCGGTCCGGGAAGATCCCACATGCCGCGGAGCGGCTGGGCCCCTGAGCCATGGCCACTGAGCCTGTGCTCCGCAACAGGAGAGGCCACAACAGTGAGAGGCCCGCGTACCGCAAAAAAAAAAAAAAAAAAAAAAAAAAAAAGAATATTGGTAATGTAGTATTGATTTGTTTTTTAATTAGCATACATAATTTCAAAAATTTGGGGGGCAAATAAATACATTTATATAAAGGAGGAACTATGTGTTCCTAAGTGGTTTAAATATACAGTGGATGAAAATTTGAGATCATAATATGGCTACTTATTGTCAGAAATTTGATACTGGAGCATGGACCCTGAGGTGTCCATGCTTCCAGGAATTATATTGGAGGGCCAGATGGACTTATGTGATGTTTTCTGTAACTCTAAAATTAGAATAAAACTTCAGAGGTTTTTTTTTTTCTTCTTCTTCAAATTACTACACTTGATTTTGTTGAAGTATTTTTTTTCAAGCTTGAATTTTGATTTATTTTCATAAATTTTCCATTTTATCAATCATGCACCTATAGCCATAGTAATATCACCCCAATAGAGCCTTTTGCACATTTTTCTGATTTTTTTCCTTCAGGGCGACATTCTAATCACTATACAGATATCCAGTAATTAGTGTTCACTGCAAACAGAATATTATAGTGCTGATAAGATAACATAAAAAAATAATAAAACAAAATTAATGTGGAAATAACATATCAGGAATATTTGCACTAATGATCACTGATCATTTACATGAGTTGACTCTAGAAATATTGCGTTTATTTGGATAAGTACTATAGGTGGGTGCAGTGGGGTTTTAACATTGCTATTAATGCTCAATTTATTAATCTGGCTTATATTTTAATCAATGTGTTCATTTATAATAGTTCATAAAGCTCTCAATTTATTAACATGTGTTTTAAATATTTAATAAAATTTTATTTTTAAATTATGGATTATAATTTCTTGTCTAAAAATCCTGTCAAGATATTTTAAGTATGAACACATAATTCCAAAACTTTGACAGTGTAAATTTTAAAATGCAAAAGAGGACTAAAATGTTTTTTTACATCTCTGCAAGTTATTATAATCCATTTGTAATATATATTTTCCAATGATTGTAACCAGGAGTGAAGAAAAAAAATTTATCTGTGGAGATTTTATAAAATCTTCTAACTAAACGGACTAGAAAGGAAAAATAACAATTGGTAAGGTAGTCTTCAAGCATTTGTAAAATAAAATGAAGGAAAAACACTTCCATAAAGACAACAGGCAGAGTTGTATTGAAATGAACATTTAACCATTTACAGTCCACAGACTAATGAGTTTATAGGAATTGTCCCTAGCAAAGAAAGCCTATCCTACTCAAACAGTGTGGGACAAAAGAATAAGAGACACATTATGCTACCACGAACCTATGGTGTTTTGCACGGAAAATTGGAGTTCATGCCAATCAAAGCCGTGACATAACTCTTGGCGCTCAGAAAATGTTAGATGTTTTCAACAGGTTCTAAGAAATTAGAGATAGGAGAGTTGATAGCAGAATTTCATTTGTAGTATTCTCAATTCAGTGTATAAATTTGTGTATATGTTCATGCCAGTGTGTGAATGTGTGTATGTTTCCATGATCCATGATGTAAATTTGCTATCAACGTGTTAGTTGACTGTCTAGTTTTGCTAAATATTATACACGCATATAAATACACATTAAGTTAAATATCTTAAAGATTTCCTGTTTCAAATTATTTTTATAAACCTATATCTTTTGAATATGATTGCATAACATTTTATAAGAAGTATAGTTACATGAATTTACCAATTTGAGTTCTTGGGTCATGCACGTATTTTAACAGCAGCATAGAAGAGTAGGCTGAAATAGTATAACTAAGTTTTAAGTCTGTCTGAGAAGTAAGACCAATTGCTTGGATAGGATATCCTCCAGTTAAGGGAGCAGTTTCACACAATAGGTACAACTGTGGCTCAATATTATGCTTCTGAATGGAAAATAAGATTGAGAGAATTAAAGTGATTTTAATGAATATTTCTCTGTCCTGATGAATTATTCTATTTTAGAAGTTTATTTCAGTCTAAGTAACTGAGTTTGATGATGATGATCCACCATCAGCCATCTGTTCTCACTTGCCTTTACCACAGCATCCTGAACTACTCTGAACATTTTTCAAAACATTTTACATTGTTCATGTTTTAGCTTTTATTTCAGGTTGCATTCTATCTAAAATCATTTAGAGTTCCTATATTTTATCAATAAAACATAAGCAAAAATAGTAAGAATCATCCTATTTATTCTGCCAATATTGCTCATCAAATATTTGGAAAATACTAAAATTGATTCTGTGATAGATCAATTATGAATTCTTAAAAGGTTTAGAGAAATCACGGGTGCTATGGCATGATCTTTGAGTAAGTATAACACATGATACGTGTAAAAATAAAGATAAGAATGTGCATATATACACATATATACATATGTACATCCATTCTGATTGCTGTAACAAATTACCAAAACTTAGTGGCTTAAAACATTGAAAATTTATTATCTTAGACCTCCACTTAGAAGTGGAGGTCTAAGATAATTCCAACATGGGTCTCACTTAGCTAAAACCAATGCATCAGCAGGGTTATATTTCCTCCTGAGGCTGTAGGAGAGAATCTACTTCCTTACCTTTTCCAGCTTGTAGAGACCACTTGCATCCTTTGACTTGTGGCCCTTTCCTCCATCTTCAAAGTCAGCAGTGGCAGGCAGAGTCCTTCTCATGCTGCCATCTCTGTGGTTCTCTGTAAGTAAGAAAGATCCTTTGCTTTTTAAGGGCTTATGATAGATTGTGCTCACCTAGAATATCCATGATAATCTCCTATCTCTAGGTATTTAAGCTTAATTATTTCTGCACAATCCTTTTTGCCATGAAGTTAGCATATGCAACAATTCTGAGGATTAGAGTATGGATATATTTTGGGGCCATTATTCTGTATAAATTGCTGTTAGAATATGAGACCTGTCTAACAATATCAAAAGTCATTTGATTCAAAATATGAAAAATCACAACTGCTTACTTTAGGCTTAAGGTAAGGCATTCAATTAATATTTTCAATGTAATATTAAGTAGGCATATATTTATTGGCCAAATATGAAAAGATTAACTATAAAAGGAAATATTTATAAAATTGTCTTCATTAAAGTTGAGAATTTTGGTCACCAAAGAGCATTATTATGTAACTGAAAATGCAAGCTACTCATACCCAGATTATATAAGATGCATCTACAAGTCAATAATAAATGATCAGAAAATGCAATAGAGAAAAAAAGCAAAACACTTGAATTTTCACTTCACCAAGAATAAATACAAAATATCTGTTAGCATATATAATGGATCTCAATATTATTAGTCACAAGGAAATGCAAATTAAAACCGTAATGTTATACACCTACCTTAATACCAATTAAAAAAAAATCTGATGATACTGACTTTTATAAAAATGTGGAATGACTGAGACTTTGATACACTACTTTTACAAGTGTAAATTGGTACAACCACTTTGGAAAACTGTATAGCAGTTTATACTAATGCTAAATATATGCTTTCCTTATAAACCATTCATTCCCCTCCTAGCTATATATGTAACAAAACAAGCACCAATATCCACCAAAAACATGGAAAAGAAAGTTTGTAATTTATGTTTAGTACTTGTTTCTAATAGCCTCAAAGGTGAAGCAACCAAATCTCCATCAACACTAAGATAAATTGTGATATGTTTATACAAGGGAGCATTAAACGCAATAAAAAAATAACAAACCACTACTACATGCAACAGCATGGGTCAATCCACATAGAAACTGAAGAGCAAAAAGACCTACACAAAACAGTATATAGTATGTAACTGCACCAATATGAAGTTCAAAAACAAGGGTAAATCTCTGGTGATAAAAGCCAGATGGCAGTTATTGTTGTAGGTGGTTTATAGATGGGAATGTGAAATGAGAGAAGCTTTGTGGATAATGTCTGGGATGGTGGTTACGTAAGGATATTTATGTGTAAAATCTTATAAAACTATATTACATCAAACATCAGTACATTTTAATCCATGCATATAATATTTCAGTTAAAAATATAAAGAATCACCTGGAATGGTATTTGTTTGCTTTTTTAATGGCAATTTCTGGGGCCACCTTCCAGAGAGTCTGACTCAATTAGTCATGTATGAATACAAAGTCTGAGAGTTTTTTGGAAAGTCTCCTGGTGATTCTAAAGCATAGTTTGGATAGATAGCCACTTTTATAAAAATAGCTGGATCACTGAGATGTAATGAGACTGCTTAAGGACTAGATGAGCAGCAATTTGGCTAGGGGAGCAAAAATGATAGAATGCAAACGCTACAGGGGTAAAGGCACTTTGAAACCTGCCAACAACACTGGATAAAGAGATAATGGCCATAATGGCCAGTTGACACCATGCCACAACGCTGGAAAAGTTCCCAAAAGGCCCAAGCTCTCTGAAGTGACCAGATGTTTTCCAGATACTTTTGGACCAGACTATCATTTCCAGGAATTGGAAGATCATAGCATGCATGTTTAGCTTCCCATTTGTTTCCCATGCTTTCTAGTTGTTTTGTGGGTGTTCCTACTAAAAATATAAATTGGAAAAATAAGCATCTTGAAGAACAAGTTCATGTAAAATTAAGATCTTATAGTCCTGCAATTTCCTCTCCTCCCTCATGTTCTAGGCTTCTTTGCAGCCCTAAATTCCAATCTCTGTCTCCCAACAGTGGCTACCATTATTCCTCATAAGGAAATCAGATTCCAATGCAGTCGAATGGGTCATAAGGAAATCATATATTTAGCATTAGTATAAACTACTGTACAGTTTTCCAACTTTACTTTTACAATACCCAAACTACTGTTTTCCGTTCAATTTCTATTCCCCTGGATGAGAATTGGCAAATTCTCTAAAGAGAAAAGTGTTGTCCTCACATATCTCAGGTACTCGACTCCTTGACTCAAAATAAATAAATAAATAAATAAATTGCCATCAGTCACTGTATATATTGTTTCCAGGTATTACAGTAGTGGGAGAGGAGCAAAAGTGAACAAGCTTATATTCTTGATATACAAGAAAATACAATGTTGTAGTTTTACACTCTTCCCAGACAAGTAAAGGATACTAGAACAACATAAATTTCCTTTCTACTCATATGTTATAATGATCAATTTTATTAGATAGATATAGAACATTACATAAGACATCGCTATTTTATGCAGTCAGTGGTAGGTATATTTACTGACATATTTTCTATTTTAAATGATTCTCTTTTAATTTCAAATCTCTCAACCATCTGGGATAATTTCCTCTCTGCCTTTTGTATTTCCATAAGTACAGATGTGCTATTGATGAAGTATCTCACTTTATATTTGTCTGAAAAGCCTTTTACATTTTATTCTGTTTGAATAATATGTTCTTTGATAGAGAATCGGGACTAGCAAGTATTTTCTTTACTAAGAAAAATATCATTATATTGATGCTAGCTTCCATTGTTCCTTGTAAGATATCAGATTTCAATGCAGTTGTTACTTTTTTGAGGCAATCCAACTACCCTGCATTAATTTTTAAATTTCCAACTTGTCTTTGATTTTCAGCAGGTTTTCCTAGTATATGTATATTTCCTGCTTAGTGTTTTAGGGCTTCTTGAACTATGTGTTTTTCACCCTTTTATATTTCCATAATTTAGGCTGTATTTTTTCTTATTTTTCAGTGCTCTTTTCCAGTTAACCAATTATTTCCTGAACTATATCTTGTCCTTCCCATACTATTTTTGGTTTTTGTTTGTTTGTTTTTTGCATCATCTTCTTTGATTAAAGCATAACAACAAAATAAATTAATTTATATATAAAGAGCAAGACAAATATTTACATATTACATATGTAAACATCTCTGTAGCTGCCACCTAATAAAGATAATTAAACATTTATAACACCCTGATAGGTTCCTCTCTGCATCATCCCTGTCAATACCATATCAAAGATAAGACTTAATAAGTTTTATATTAGTCATCATAAACTAGTTTTGTCCTTCCTTAAATTCATATGAACTCCCACTCCAAAAGTGAGAAACCTAGCTCTCACCATCTATCAATCCATTCACTTAATTGTTCAATTCTGGTATACATGTATAGCGTTGTCAGAATTGTTAACCAGGACCTCCATTGTATGCAAGTATGTCAACCCAACTGCAGTGTTTATGTACAGTTTAATTTGCCTTTACTTTTACAGACTCTTTTCATTTCCAAAGTTACATAGGTCAGCATTTTTTTCTCCTGTCCTCTTCAGTGAGGTTTCATACATGCATAATTCAGTTAAATTGTTTTTTCTCATTGTGCATCCCATCCTTTAATTCCCTGACCTACAAAATGATTTCTTTTAATTTACATACATTAAGGTTCACTCTGTGTGCTGTAAAGTTTTATGGATATTGACATATGCTTAGCATCATGTATCTACAATTACAGTATCATACAGAATAATGATACTGAATGGAATTATTTCAGCAACTGATATAATCTATTCAGTTGCTGCTTTTTAAATGCAATATTTTTACAAAGATAATGAAAAAGATTCATAATTAAATGTTAAAAGACTGTTTTTTGGAACATTTTATTAACACATACCAAATTGTTCATTTTTTTAGAGACGAACATTTATCATCAGTTAAATATAATTATTTTGTAATTGCTTTGTGGGTGGAATTATTGAAACATTGCCAAGTCAGGCACTATTTTTAAATGTGCAATAACTGACACATTTTGGAAATTTATAAATTTAGAAAAATAATTCAGATACAAAGTTAAAAATCAGGGAAACAAGAATATAAAAAAAAATGGATGATTACTGTATAAGTGATTTTAACATTTTAACATCTAAGAAATATTCTCATAAAATGTTTAGTCTCACATAGACATACACATATTGACAGTAATTCAACTTGTGAAATATAAATTTTGCTTGTAGACATTAAAATTAATAGTTTTTTATAGAATATCTTATGGACACATCCACATCAATATATTCCTTTCATTTCAATTTCTTATTTTAACACTCTTACAACCCACACAAAATTCTAAAATTAAGCCCTTCTTAGCTACACTAATTCTTCTTATAAATGTTCATTAGGTTAGTCTACTATTTTCTACAAATTCTTCAAGACACATGCCGATAATACTGTTTAAGTATATTCAATAAATTAATATGTTAAAAATATAAATTGTTAAAATGTATTGAAATGTGCTACTCAAAGTGCATTAACATAATCAAAAATTATTTAATACTAATGTTAAAAAAGTAACTTGGTTCATTTAGCTTTAAAAACTTGTATTAGAAAAGCATTTTGAGTAAAATCATCAAATTCCATGTAAAATATAAGATTGCCAAGATAACTTAATTCAACTTAAAATAGAAAAAAAAAGTCTATGGTAAGTTGTTTTACATATTGCTATTTTATAAACCAACTCTTTCAAATTTCAGTTGTGGTTTTGTAATGTTAAAAATATTTGCATATTGAACAGATGCTATTAATAATGAAATCTGGAAATGCCTTGATGTGATTAGAATTCTTCTCCCTGCCCCCAGCACACACACAGCAAACAAAAGATACTGTAAGGCATTTTTGATAGCAAGAAGCCAGGATTAGCAAGGGAAAATCAGAATGATATTGAACCTATCCGTGATACTCTAAGTTAAGGGAAGATTATAAGAAATCTGCCATCTTCCCCATTCTTAAAATAGTCACTGCAGCTACTTTGAAACCCATTATAGATTACTCCAATCAGTTATTTACCCTTTCCTGCATTTTCATCATTTCTTTTAAAAACACTTACAAGTATTACTCAGCATCTTTTTTTTTTTTTTTTTTTTTTGCTGTACGCGGGCCTCTCACTGTTGTGGCCTCTCCCGTTATGGAGCACAGGCTCCGGACATGCAGGCTCAGTGGCCATGGCTCAGGGGCCCAGCCGCTCCACGGCACGTGGGATCTTCCCGGACTGGGGCACGAACCCGTGTCCCCTGCATCGGCAGGCAGACTCTCAACCACTGTGCCACCAGGGAAGCCCCAACATCTTTTTTATTTTACATTATTTTAGGCTTTCTATTATATTTGCTACAAACCCATCCACCCCCAAAGAAACAAATACCTATTTATAAGGCATAGAAAACCATCATACTATTTTTTTCTGAAAATGAATATATCTACAAATATTAAGTTAATGAACAGGCTGATTTTCACAATACTATAATATGTATTATTTTTTACAGTGAAAGATTCTCCATAAGTCATTACATTTGTGGTCTAGTTAAATTTCTCACAATCCTTGACCAAGAGATTAGCATAAACACAGGGAGATGCAAAGATGAGTACCAGAAGCTTACATTAACATGAAAAGCCTATTCAGATTGGAGGCAGCTGTCTTCACCAATAAAATTTGGATATATCCAAAGTGTCTACAGTACTGGATTTCCTTCAGAAGTCAATATTTTTGGAGAATTACCAACAATTATAGCACAAATGAGAGAGTGCATTAGAATTCTTGGAAGTAAGCCACGTGGATATCAGTTCATCTGTTTTACAGAATCCTAAAGTTAGAGAAGTCGATCACTTTTAATATGAGAAGATTTTCTGTCCACAAAAAAAAAAAAAAAAAAAAACCTGTCTTGAATTAATCTAGAACTGAGAAAAATATCTAAAAGTAGAAAGTATAAAGAAACAAATCCAACTTCAAAAAGAAAAAATTATATATATATATATATATATATATATATATATATATATATATATATATATAAGAATTTGCAAAACTAAAACAGAACTTTGTGGTATTATTTGTTAAGGTGATAAGATTGAAAATATCATAGTTTAAAAATTACCATAAGCAACTGAGCGACGTACAATATTTCTTTCTATGTGAGGGGGTTAGTATCAAAATTCAATTTTTAAATGATTATATTACCATATTAATGGAAACATGATAATTTACACTAGCTTGGGCAGAAGCATTAGTAAGACAGTAAATCAGAAACTGTAGCAATAATATATGAGAGTCTTATTTTTCACAGCACTATACTGCCAAATTAAATCTTGGTTGGAAATTGATGTTCCATTTGATTCTATAATTATTGACTTGGCCATGAACTTGCTACTCACTGAAGATAGTTATGAATGATTGCCTAGCTGTTGCTGGCAGGTAGAGGGCCTGCAAATTGAGCAAGTTTCAACTTCTTATTTAAGATTCTCTGAGTGAATGAAGTAAAACTGGTAGCTGCTGGTATTTTGAGGCTTATAATAACTACAGAAACTTGGCCATGTACATGCAATTTTTTATATGTTTGTAATTGAATACCATTAATTAAAAATTATAATGCCACTTCAAAATTGAAGTTACCAGATAGTCTTATATTTTTTTTTCCTTATTATCTAAAAATCTATATTTTAATTGGTGGAAAATTTTTAAAAATGAATATTTTCCCATGAATTAATTTTAAAAGATGGATTAAGAGTGTAAACAAAGAATTATGTTAAAATTGTATATTTTTACAAAACGTGTGAGTGCAACGTGGTATTTCCTACAGAAATATGCTTGTCTTTTCTGTAACATGGAGTGAAATTTTAACCTTGCTAGAAGAGAAGGGATTAAATTCTGAATGTAAATGTACCCAATGTGTATTTAACAGCACAGCCTGTAAATTGGCCTAATTATTTAAAACACATCTGAAATTATATTTTGGGTTTAAATCCTAAGCTTATTAATTTGGTTTAAATTTATATATTTGTATTCTAGGATTGGTAATGATTTTGCTGCAGCAGTAAAGACAAAATATCTTTCTGTGTATAGTATTGAAACAAATGATTTTTTCTCTACAAAACATAGGTATTATCTTCAAGAAAAATGCGAGTTACAACATAAAAGTATACGTATAAGGTAAAATAATTAGTAAATAGACAATCTATTCACGCCACCATCTTGTTATAGCAGGACAAAAGATTTTACTTTTTCTTGAAATTTAGTGAGCTCAGAAAAATATACCTCACCTATAGATGGTTTAGGATTTAGAATATTTAGGATTAGAGATTGTAATATTCTTTTCATATTATGTTAAAATTATGTGGAATTGAATATTGGCCTAATGGTTATTTCTCCAATAAGGGATCTCACTAATCTGTTGCATTTTCAGTAAGACTTCTATTTAACTCTCACATTCCCAACAACAAGCCCACTTCTAAGTTTTGACAGAAGGCTCTGAAGACAGAAGCAACGTACACTTCTGTCTGTTATGATCATCATTTGAATGATGTATTCACAAGTTGTCACAGATGCAGCCATATCTCCTGGCATAGCTGATTATCATATCTTAGCAAATGAAGAGAGCCCTAGGGCATTAAGAACTCTCAACTATTAATACTGGTTTTGCCACAGGGCAGTTACATAAACTGACAGTTGGACAGAGGCATGCCTCCTTGCATACTCACGTACTGATTACCTCTGAAATATAATTAATATCACTAAGTTCAACTTAAAAATCAATCTTTATGGAAGCAAAAAGTAGAAACAGATTATCTTGATGCTAATATGATTTCTATTACACTGCAATTTATCAGATTGAATACTTTAAACAAAAATTATGAAAATATAGTAAAATCAGTGATTTTTTTTTTTCTGGATGTGTCAACTGTACATTGAATGTGCTTCAAATTTTAGACTTCAAAACTGTGTAAGTTTTCTTACAAAAAGAATTTGGACTTAGACACCACTCAGATTTCTTTAATTAATTTTTTATTGTAGTATATTTGCTTTACAATGTTGTGCTAGTTTCTACTGTACAGCAAAGTGAATCAGCTATATGTATACATATATCCCCTCTTTTTTGGATTTCCTTCCCATTTAGGTCACCACAGAACATTGAGTAGAACCTACTGCTATACAGTAGGTTCTCATTAGTTATCTATTTTAAACATAGTATCAATAGTGTGTATATGTCAATCCCAATCTTTCGTACCACACCCTCTTTCCCCCTTGGTATCTGTATGTTTGTTCTCTAAGTCTCTGCTGCTATTTATGCTTTGCAAATAAAATCATCTATACCGTTTTTCTAGATTCCACATATATGCATTAATATACAATATTTGTTTTTCTCTTTCTGACTTACTTCACTCTATATGACAGTCTCTAGGTCCCTCCATGTCTCTACAAATGACCCAATTTCGTTTCTTTTTATGGCTAATATTCCATTGTATATATGTACCACATCTTCTTTATCCATTCCTCTGTTGATAGACATTTAGGTTGCTTCCATGTCCTGGCTATTGTAAATAGTGCTGCAGTGAACACTGGAATGCATGTGTCTTTTTGAATTATGGTTTTCTCTGGGTATATGCCCACTAGTGGGATTGCTGGGTCATATGGTAGTTCTATTTTTAGTTTTTAAGGAAGCTCCATACTGTTCTTTATAGTGACTGTATCAGTTTACATTCCCAACAGTGCAAGTCCCTTTTTTCCACAACCTCTCCAGCATGTACTGTTTATAGATTTTTTGATGTCCATTCTGACTGGTGTGAGGTGATACCTCATTGTAGTTTTGGTTAGCTTTTCTTTAATAATTAGTGATGTTGAGCATTTTTCCACGTTTGTTGTTCATCTGTATGTCTTCTTAAGAGAGATGTCTGTTTCAGTCTTCCACCTACTTTTCTTTTTTTTTTTTTTTTTTTGCGGTACGCGGGCCTCTCACTGCTGTGGCCTCTCCCGTTGTGGAGCACAGGCTCCGGACGCGCAGGCTCAGCGGCCATGGCTCACGGGCCCAGCCGCTCCGCGGCATGTGGGTTCTTCCCAGACTGGGGCACAAACCCGTGTCCCCTGCATTGCCAGGCGGACTCTCAAACACTGCGCCACCAGGGAAGCCCAAATTTTTTTTAATTTCTTTTTTATTTTTGGCCACGCTGTGTGGCTTGCAGGCTCTTAGTTCCCCGAACAGGGATCGAACCCGGGCCCATGGCAGTGAAAGCACTGAGCCCTAACCACTGGGCCATCAGGGAATTCCCCCACCTACTTTTTGATTGGGTTGTTTGTTTGTTTGTTTGTTTTGTGGTACGCGGGCCTCTCACTGTTGTGGCCTCTCCCGTTGCGGAGCACAGGCTCCGGACGCACAGGCTCAGTGGCCATGGCTCACGGGCCCACCTGCTCCGCGGCATGTGGGATCTTCCCGGACCGGGGCCCGAACCCGTGTTCCCTGCATCGGCAGGCGGACTCTCAACCACTGCGCCATCAGGGAAGCCCTGTTTTTTTGATATTGACCTGCATGAGCTGTTTGTATATTTTGGAAATTAATCCTTTGTCAGTTGTTTTATTTGAAAATATTTTCTCCCATTCTGAGAGTTCTCTTTATGTCTTGTTTATGGTTTCCTTTTCTGTGCAAAAGCTTTTAAGTTTAATTAGGTACCATTTGTTTATTTTTGTTTTTATTTTCATTACCCTAGGAGGTGGGTCAAAAAGGATCTTGCAGCAATTTATGTCAAAGAGTGTTCTGCCTATGTTTTCCTCTAAGAGTTTGATGGTGTCTGGCCTTACATTTAGGTCTTTAATCCATTTTGAGTTTATTTTTGTGTGTGGTGTTAGGGAGTGTTCTAATTTCATTCTTTTACATGTAGCTGTCCAGTTTTCCCAGCACCACTTATTGAAGAGGCTGTCTTTTCTCCACTGTATATTCTTGCCTCCTTTGTCATAGATTAGGTGACCATAGGCATGTGGGTTTATCTCTGAACTTTGTCCTGTTCCATTGATCTGTATTTGTGTTTTTTGTGCCAGTACCATACTGTCTTGATTACTGTAGCTTTGAAGTATAGTCTGAAGTCAGGGAGCCTGATTCCTACAGTTCCACTTTTCGTTCTCAAGATTGCTTTGGGTACTTGGTGTCTTTTGTGTTTCCATACAAATCGTAAAAATTTTTGTTCTAGTTCTGTGAAAAATGCCATTGGTAATTTCATAGAGATTGCACTGAATCTGTAGATTGATTTTGATAGTATAGTCATTTGCACATTGTCGATTCTTCCAATCCAAGGACATGGTGGTACATCTCTCCATCAGTTTGTGTTGTCTTTGATTTCTTTCATCAGTATCTTATAATTTTCTTCATGCAGGTCTTTTGCCTCCTTAGGTAGGTTTATTCCTAGGTATTTTATTGTTTTTGTTGCAGTGGTGAATGGGATGATTTCCTTAATTTCCCTTTCTGATCTTTCATTGTTAGTGTATAGGAATGCAAGAGATTTCTGTGTATTAATTTTGTATTCTGCAACTTTATCAAATTCATTGATTAGCTCTAGTAGTTTGCTGGTGGCATCTTTAGGATTTTCTATGTATAGTATCATGTCATCTGCAAATGGGGACCGTGTTACTTCTTTTTCAGTTTGAATTCTTTTTATTTCTTTTTCTTCTCTGATTGCTTTGGCTAGGAGTTCTAAAACTATGTTTAATAATAGTGTTGATAGTGGACACCCTTGTCCTGTTCCTGATTTTAGAAGAAATGCTTTCAGTTTTTCACCATTGAGAATAATGTTTGCTGTGGGTTTGTCATATATGGCCTTTATTATGTGGAGGTAGGGTCCCTCTATGCCTACTTTTTGGGGAGTTTTTATCATAAATTGGTGTTGAATTCGGTCAGAAGCTTTTCCTGCATCTATTGAGATTATCATATGATTTTCATCCTCAATTTGTTAATATGGTGTTTCACATCGATTGATTTGCATATATTGAAGAATCCTTGCATCCCTGGGATAAACCCCACTTGTTCATGGTGTATGATCCTTTTAATGTGCTTTGAGATTCTGTTTGCTAGTATATTATTGAGGATTTTTGTGTCTATGTTCATCAGTGATATTGGCCTGTAATTTTTTTTGTGTGTGATATTGTTGTCTGGTTTTGGTATCAGGGTGATGGTGACCTCATAATATGAGTTTGGGAGTGTTTCTTCTGAAATTTTTTGGAAGAGTTTAAGAAAGATAGGTGTTAGCTTTTCTCTAAAAGTTTGATAGAATTTGCCTGTGAAGCCATCTGGTCCTGGACTTCTGTTTGTTGGAAGATTTTTAATCACAGTTTCAATTTCATTACTTGTAATTGGTGTGTTCATATCTTCTATTTCTTCCTGTTTCAGTCTTGGAAGGTTGTCCTTTTCTAAGAATTTGTCCATTTCTTCCAGGTTGTCCATTTTATTGGCATGTAGCTGCTTGTAGTAGTGTCTTATAATCCTTTGTATTTCTCTGGTGTCCATTGTATCTTCTCCTTTTTCATTTCTAATTTTATTTATTTGAGTCCTCTCCCTTTTCTTCTTGATGAGTCTGGCTAAAGGTTTATCAATTTTGTTTAACTTCTCAAAGAACCAGCTTTTAGTTTCATTGATCTTTGCTGTTCTTTTCTTCATTTCTATTTCATTTATTTTTCCTTGATCTTTATGATATCTTTCCTTCTACTATTTTTTTTTCTTCTTCTTCTTTCTCTAGTTGCTTTAGGTGTAAGGTTAGGTCGTTTATTTCAGATTTTTTTTTGTTTTTTGAGATAGGATTGTATTGCTGTAACGTCCCTCTTAGAACTGATTTTTCTTCATCCCATAGGTTTTGGGTCATCATGTTTTCATTGTCATTTGTTTCTAGGTATTTTTTTGATTTCCTCTTTGATTTCTTCAGTGATCTCTTGGTTATTTAGTAGAGTATTGTTTAGTCTCCATGCGTTTGTGTTCTTTACAGTTTTTTTTTTCCTCTCATTGATTTCTAATCTCATAACATTGTTGTCAGAAAAGATGTTTGATATGATTTCAATTTTCTTAAATTTACAAAGGCTTGATTTGTGACCCAAGATGTGTTCTATCCTGGAGAATGTTCCATGTGCACTTGAGAAGAAAGTGTATTCTGCTGCTTTTGGATGGAATGCCCTATAAATATCAATTAAATCTATCTGGTCTAATGTGTCATTTAAGGTTTGTATTTCCTTATAACTTTTCTGTCTGGATGTTCTGTCCATTGGTGTAAGTGAAGTGTTAAAGTCCCTCACTATTATTGTGTTACTGTCGATTTCCCCTTTTATGGCTGTTAGCATTTGCCTTATATATTGAAGTGCTCCTATGTTGGGTACATAAATATTTATAATTGTTATATCTTCTACTTGGATTGATCCTTTGATCCAAATGTAGTGTCCTTCCTGGTGTCTTGTAATAGTCTCTATTTTAAAGCCTATTTTGTCTGATATGAGTATTGCTACACCAGCTTTCTTTTGTTATCCATTTGCATGGAATATCTTTTTCCATCCTCTCACTTTCAGTCAGTATGTGTCCTTAAGTCTGAAGTGGGTCTGTTGTAGACAGCATATATACAGGTCTTGTTTTTGTATCCAGTCAACCAATCTGTGTGTTTTGGTTGGAGCATTTAATCCATTTACATTTAAGGTAATTATAGATATTTATGCTTCTTTACCATTTTCTTAATTGTTCTGGGTTTGTTTTTGTACGTCTTTTTCTTCTCTTGTGTTTCCTCCCTAGAGAAGTTCTTTTAGCATTTGTTGTAAAGCTGGTTTGGTGGTGCTGATTCTCTTAGTTTTTGCTTGTCTGTAAAGCTTTTGATTTCTCTGTCAAATCTGAGTGAGAGCCTTGCTGGGTAGAGTAATCTTGGTTGTAGGTTTTTCCCTTTCATCACTTTAAATATGTCCTGCCACTCCCTTCTGGCATGCAGAGTTTCTGCTGAAAAATCAGCTGATAACCTTATGGGGTTTCCCTTTTATGTTATTTGTTTGCTTTTCCCTTGCTTCTCTTAATATTTTTTTCTTTGTATTTAATTTTTGTTAGTTTGATTAATATGTGTCTCGGCATGTTTCTCCTTGGGTTTTTCCTATGTGGGAGTCTCTGTACTTCCTGGACTTGATTGACTATTTCCTATTCATGTTAGGGAAGCTTTCAACTATAATCTCTTCAAATATTTTCTCATATCCTTTCCCTTTCTCTTCTTCTTCTGGGACCCCTCTCATTAGAATGTTGGTTCATTTATGTTTTCCCAGAGGTCTCTGAGACTGTCCTCATTTCTTTTCTTTCTTTTTTCTTTATTCTGCTCCTTGGTAGTTATTTCCACCATTCTATCTTCCAGCTCACTTATCGGTTCTTCTGCCTCAGTTATTCTGCTATTGATTCCTTCTAGTGTATTTTTCATTTCAGTTATTTTGTTGTTCATCACTGATTATTTGTTCTTTAGTTCTTCTAGCTCCTTGTTAAACATTTCTTGTATCTTCTTGATCCATGCCTCCATTCTGTTTCTGAGAGCTTGGATCATCTTTACTATCATTACTCCGAAGTATTTTTCAGATAGATTGTCTATTTCCTCTTCATTTATTTGGTTTTCTGGATTTTTACCTTGCTCCTTCATCTGCAACATATTTCTCTTTCTCATTTTGTCTAACTTACTGTGTTTGTGGTCTCCATTCCATGGGCTGCAGGGTCATGGTTCCTCTTGCTTCTGTTTTCTGTCCCCTGGTGGGTGAGGTTTGTCCAGGGGCTTGTGTAGGCTTCCTGATGCAGGTCCAGGTGAGAGGATCCCAGGAGCACCACAGGACAGGATGCCAGGAGGCAGGACCACCAGGGAAGTGACAGCAACCCCTGCTGTGGGAGGGTCTCAGGCCCAGGGCTTCAAGGGGTGGCTCCAGGTCTCATCAGCCATTAAGATTTTTAATTGATGTAAATTTCGTTTGAACACTAAAATCAATGTTTTTCATAAAAAGATGTTTAAAAACAGGAGACTATCATATTTTATAAATGACATATACCAATGTTTAATTGTCACATTAAGAACACTTTTACTATATAATATTAGTATTTAATATTGCTTAAATATTGATAGGAAATGTGAAACTGATGAGCTTGTTTTAGTATTCAAGTGATTCTTCGAGGGCCACAATAATTCATAATTTTCAATAATTACAGTTACATGATTGATTATAGTTACCTAAAAGATCAAGGAGAATATTGGAATCAATCATCTAAAGTATATTTTTACCTAAGTTTTATCTTAAATACTCTTTATATTCCATAGGGAAGTTAATTTTCTCCTATACCTTCTTTAATTTTAGGTCAAACTAAATATTTACTAATTCCTGGGATGAGATTTTTTAAAAAGTAAGTGGGCAGTTACCCATCCAATAACCTGGTTGTAACATGTATCTGCCTACATATTTAAATTCTAAATCCTTGAATTAATGATTTAGTATGATAATTATAACAATATTATGTTTAATTCTTTTTTTTTTTGCATTCTTCATGCATAAAATTGAGCAAAAGTAAGTGGATGGAGAAAAGACCCTTAACTGTGATAATTCTTCTTCTTTATATAAATTTCCACAAATCTTAGGCAAATCCACAATACCCTGTGATGCTTCTACTTTCTCAAATCAACTGTCTCTTTTAATCTTCAAGAATTATATTTTGTATCTTAATTCTTTGCAAAACTCCAGTATTACATTTGATGCATGATTTTACTTTGTATTTCAATGAAAAAATATAAGCAAACACATCTTAATACTCACCCTTTTCTTTCTAATAAATCTCTACTGATGAATTAAATTCAGTCACTTTAAATGTCAACATAATTTATAACAGTTTATTGAGAGATAATTCACATACAGTATGATTTACCAACTTAAATTGGATAATTCAATGGTTTATATTATGTTAAAAAAGTTGTGCAACCATCATCAATCAACCATCAATTTTAGAAAACTTTTACCTTCTCAAAAAGAAACTTTATGCCCATTTGTAATCACTCCCCATTATTCCTTAGTCTTCTGAGTTCTAGACAACAACTACTATACTTTTTCTCTATAGGCATATTTTGTACACAACATATGAATGGAAGCATACAATATGTCACCTTTTGTATCTGGCTTTTATGACTTCTTTCACTTAGCATAAAGCTTTCAAGATTTATCCATGTTGTAGCATGTTATTTATTATTATTCCTTTTTATGCCAAATAATATTCCATTATATCAATATACCACATTTTATTTATCTATTCATCAATTGATAAGAATTTGTGTTGTTTCCACATTTTGGCTGTTATGAATAATGCTGCAAAGAACATCCATGTGCAAGTTTTTGTATGGACATATGCTATCATTTCTCTTGGATATATATCTGAGAGTGGGATTGTTAGGTAATAGTGTAACTCTGTGTTTAACATTTTGGGGAACTATCAGAGTGTTTTCAAAATAGCTTCATCATTTTACATTCCACCCAGCAGAAGTACATGAGGTACTAATTTCTCCATATCCTAGCTAATGCTCGTTGCTATCTGTCTTGTTGATTGTAGTCATCCTCGTACGTATGAAGTGGTATCTTGTTTTAGTTTTGATTTGCATTTCCCTGATGGCTGATTATGTTGAGCAACAGATTTTTATTGGCCATTTTTATATCTACTCTGATAAATGTATATTTAAATCCTTTATAGCCAATTTTTGATTGTATTGTCTTTTTATTATTGTTATTAAGTTTTTTAATATTCTAAATACAAGTCCCTATATGATCTGCAAATACTGTCCCCCAGTCTATGGGTATTCTTTTTACTTTCTTGATGATATCCTTTGAAGCACAAACACTTTCAAGTTTGATTAAGTCCAATTTATCTATTTTATTGTTGTTGCTTGTGGTTTTGTTGTCACATCAAAGGAGACTTTGCCTAACTCCGGACCACAAATATTTACTATGTTATCTTCTAAGTGTTTTATAGTTTTACTCCTTACATTTAGGTTTTCCATCCATTTTGAGTTAATTTTTGTGCATGGTGTGTGGAACGAACTATTTTCTATTTTTTTCTTTCCCCCCCTTTCTTTCCTTCCTTCTTCCTTCCTTCCCTCCCTCCCCCCTTCCTTCCTTCCTTCTTTTGCATGTAAATATCCAATTGTACTAGCATCATTTTGAATTCTCATCTCCCATTATGAATTTTGGGATCAGTTTGTCTATTCTGTTAAAAAAAAAAAGCAGCTTAAACTTTGATAGGAACTGAGTTGAATCTGTAGATCAGTTTGGAAACTATTGCTATCTTAACAATGTTAATTTATCCAATCCATGAAATGTCTTTCAATTTATTTATGGAAATTTTAAAAAATTTCCTTCAATGATATTTTATACTTTTCTATGTATTAGGTTTATACTTTTTTGATAAAGTTATTAGTAATTATTTTATTGCTTTTAATGTATTATAAATGGAATTGTTTTCTTAATTTTATTTTGGATTGTTCATTACTAGTGTATAAAATACAATTGATTTTTTTTCAATATTATATACCCTGCAGGCTTGCTGAATTAATCGATCAATTCCAATAATTTTAATGGGTTCCTTAAGATTCTCTGTATGCAAGATCATGCCATTTGTGAATAGAGATAATTTCACTTCTTTCTCTCCCATTTGAATGCCTTTTATTTCTTTTTCTTGCCTAATTTCCTTTACTAGAACATGTAGTACAATGTTGAATAGAGGTGGCAAGGACCCTGACTGTTCCTGATCTTAGTGGAAAAGCGTTCAGCCTTACACTATTAAGTATGAGGCTAACTGTGGAATTTTTTTTTTAATGTGCCCTTTAGTAGGTTGAAGAAGATCCCTTTTATTTTTGGTGTTGAGTGTTTTTATAATGAAAGTATTTTGGATTTTTGTCAAATGCTTTGTTTGTGTCTATTGTGATGTTCCTGTGTGTTTTTTTATTCTTGTATACTACATTAATTGATTTTACAATGTTCAAGCAACTTGCATTCCTGGGATAAATCCTACTTGGTCATGGTGCATAATATTTGGTATACATTGTTTGATTTGATTCTGTTTATTGTATTCCATTGAGAATCTTTGCATCTATATTCATAAAGGATATTGTTGTTTAGTTTTTGTTTTCTTCTATTGTCTTTTTTCTTTGGATAATACTGGTATCTTAAAATGAGTGGGGAAATGCTCCTTCCTCTTCTATTTTTTTAAAAGAATTTATGAAAGATTGGTCAATTATTTTTTAAATGTTTGGTAGAATTCATGATGGAGACATTTGCGACTGGGTTTTACTTTATGGAAAGTTTTAAAATTATTCATTCAATTTTTGCATTTGTTATAATTCTATTAAGATTTTACATGTCTTCCTTCAGTGAAATCCTTATCAAAATGCCAATGTCATTTTTCACAGAACTAGAACAAATAATTTTAAAATTTGCATGGAAACACAAATGACCACAAACAGACAAAACAATCCTGAGAAAGAAGAACTGAGTTGGAGGAATAAAGTTCCCTGACTTCAGACTATGATTAAAGCTACAGTAATCAAAACAGTATGATACTGGCACAAAAACAGGCACATAGCTCGATGGAACAGGATAGAGAGCCCAGAAATAAACACACACACTTATGATCAGTTCATCTACAACAAAGGATTCAAGAATATACAATGGAAAAAAGACAGTTTCTTCAATAAGTGGTGCTGGGAAGACTGGACAGCTACATGTAAAAGAATGAAATTAGAACATTCTCTAATACCATATACAAAAATAAACTCAAGACGGATTAAAGACCTAAATATAAGAGCAGATACTGTAAAACTGCTAGAGGAAAACATAGACAGAACACTTTGCATAAATCACAGCAATATTTTTTTGGATCCATCTCTTAAAGTAAAGGAAATAAAAGCAAAAATTTAAAAAGGACTTAATTAAACATAAAAGCTTTTGTAGAGCAAAGGAAACCATCAACAAAACAAAAAAGCAACTTATTTTCTTTAAAGGGCCATATAGTAAATACTTTAGGCTTTGTGGATCATACAGTGTGCATCATAACTAATCAACTCTGTTACTGTAATGCAAAAACAACCATAGATATCTTGTAAATAAATGAACATAGCTGTCGTCCAATAAAACTCTATTTACAAAAACAGGTGCCAGGCTGCAACTCTCCTGAGGGTTGTAGCTTGCCAGCCTCTGCTCTACTTTATCATCAGCTTCATAATTATAAGTATTGACTTGCCTCTGACTCCATCTGTCACTTCCTTCTTACCTCCCAAATTTTTCTACTTTCTCCTCCTGGTATGTCACCAGAAAATTATCCTAAATTCTCAAACTCTTCTTTGCAGTACCTAAAACCTGGCCCTCCTGTATGGCATCATTTCCAGCATCCCTCTCAAATGAAGGTGCCATATTATCCACATCTTCAGTTTTATTCCCCCTGTCCTCTTCAGTCATCAACTTGCAGGAACATGAAAAACTACTCAACAGAAAGTCTACTAATCTCAAAGTCACTAACCAAAGCTTATTGTTTTCTAAACACAACCTCCTGTCTTTCTGTGATTTTTTTCTCCAGTAACTTTAAATGTTTATATAATTTATAAAAGCTAGACTCCAATTCATTGGGTACATTTCACCCTATCAAGTAGCCCTAATACTTTATTCACATTCTTGCTTATCCAGTTTATAATCTGTAGCTGGGATTGCTATATCATGTCCATATATTCACTAAGTTACCTTATTCCTCTGTGCCTCACAAACCCTTATACTACAGAAGAGCCTTGTTTTTCTTCACTTGCACTCGAGCAGGGGAGTTTTGCTGGAAAGAGTCACACAACAAGCAAGAGGAAAGTCACTCAAAAATCATAATTTAGTGTCTTAATTGAACCTTCAACAGCTCCTGGGAAACATATTGCTGTCTGTGTGCAAACAACTCTGCTATAATCTTCAAATGTACCAAGTCTTTCTCACATTCTTTAAACCTCAAAGCCCTCACCCCCATTACTTCCCTTACTCCACTTAGGAGAAGTTCTGATCTACTGCCAAATCTCTGTTCACAAATGTGTTAAACTACTTTTATTGGATTCACTCTATTTCTTCTGCCTCTCAATTATCAATATATTAAAGGCTATGCCTCTCATACTAAGGCCAAACACTTCTCCAATCCTTTGAATGCCACCTCTTCCAATTATATCTTGTCTATTGAAATAAATAGTATACTCAAGAATCCAACATTTAAAAACTATATATATATATATATATATATATATATATATATATATATATATATATCTTTGTTTTGAATCTCACAATCTATCTCTTCCTTTCTTTTCACATTCAAATCTACAGAAAGATTTGTATATATAACTGCAGTGGCAATTTATTGAATATATTGTTTGCCTGACTGATATCCATTTTTCCTGCTGTTGATAACAGCATTGGAATTTTCCTCGGAGAATCACTGTTCCTCTACTCTGATTAATATAGTTCATGTGGAGTTGATTTTTTCTTTGACTTCAGAGTTGAACATGTGAACACAGCCTGATGGGTCAAAGCATTGTATACTCTTCACAGTATTTGACTAGAAATGGCTACCTGTCTCAATCAGAGACTTTCAAAACTAACAGTGGATATTTCCTCAGGTTAAAAAGAGGCACTTTCTGTTTTCCTACCAGACCTTAAACTTTAGAGAATGTAAGCCTGAGCTGCTGATCTGGCTATGAAGAAATCAAGTAATAATAGAGGAGAGCAGAGTCAAAATGAGAAGGATAAGCATTTGATCTCATAATATGAAGGCCTGAATTGTATTAATACTTTACCAGAAGATTTGTCACTGAAATTTTAGTAATATTAAGAAATAGATCACCCTTTTTTATTAGTTTGAATTACTTGCTGGTTACTTATATCAGATGTCCTTAAACATAATTGTAATTGCTTTGTGATATACTCATTTTACTCATACTCCAATATAGCCCTCTCTCATTATTTCAACAAAGCGACTCCTGCTTTGCTCATCAAAGGCTGCTACATGACAAAAATCCGGTAGACCTTGTCTGTCTTGTTTCACTTAACCTCTTAGCATCATTTGAAAATGCTTAACACTTGCTTCTTCTTGATATAACATAATTATGGAAATGGACTGTACATGCCTCCTGAGTTTTAAGACTTTCTGAAGGAAGTTCCAACAGAGATCTCAGGGATGTTGACTCTTTAGTTCAACCGTATATATATATATATATCCCCCCCGCCAAGGTGCCAGCTGTCTGTTATTACTCAAGCATAAACTGATTTAGTAATATGAATAACATGTAGATTTTTCATTTAGTAGATGAAATTCACAATTTAATTTTGATCAGCTTGTCTACTTGATATTTTTTATGTCAGGGGTATTACAAGTGATATAATGTATGAGTAGACATATCTTCATAGATCTTCTGGACAATTTTTATGACTTTAGCATCAATGAGTAGATAGCTTGAGTCTGAGAATGGCTTTTTAAAATCCAGGTTATGTGATGTTAACTCTTTAACCTTAAGTCATCCTTTGTGTGTGTGTGTGTGTGTGTGTGTTTATGTGTGTGTGTTCTTTCAGAGGAACAGAAGGAGGCTCTAAAAAATATGATAAATGATGAAATTTAGTAAAAGATTCGTAGGAAACTGTTCAGTTCCTGTGAATACATTATATCCAATGAAGAACTTTTAAATATCTCTATAATCAATGTTAATGATTATAAGTAATCAAAGGGGTCAAAACTAACTTGTTAAGAATTCTGTTGCAAGTAACATCAGCAAAATGGTGGGTTAGGAGGTCCCAGTCCTCATGTCCCAATAGAAACATCAATTTAACAATCATCCATGGATAAATATACCTTTATGAGCCTCCCAAATTCACCCCACTTGAGCACAGAAATGAGAAAAGATGCATTGAAAAGGGTAAGAGAAGTTTCACTTTACCTCATCACCTCTCCCCCAAACCAGCACAGTTCAGCATTAAATGAGAGACCCTCGGGGAATTTCCTGTGGAGGAAATAGGGGGCAGAGTGGACACCTGACCTCCCAGCATTTCAGAGCACTACCCACAAAGTCTGCTTCTAATGCACCTCACCCAGGAGACTAAGGGAATCAGCTGGACTAGGTTGTTAGGGGTAACTAAGAACAAAGAAAGGAGGGAGTTCTCAAAAACAAGTGCAGGGATCTCAAAACCTGGCCTGTAACCCCCAGCACCTATAATCCAATAGCTGAAAAACAGACTACCCAATTAAAAAATGAGCAGAGTAACTGAAAACACATTTCTCCAAAGAAAACACATATATATATATGGCCAGTAAGTATGTGAAAAGGTATGCAATATCACTAATCATCAGAGAATTGCAAATCAAACCCACAATGAGATATCACCTTTTACTTGCTAGGATGGCTACTATTATAAAACAAAGCAAAATAATACAGTACAATACAAAACAAAATAATACAGTACAGTACAAAACAAAAAAACACCACAAACACACACACAAATAAGTATTGATAAGGATGTGGAGAAAGGAAAACTTTGTAGACTACTGGTGGGAATGTAAATTGATGCAGCCACTAGAGAAAACTGTATTGACTTTCCTCAAAAAATTATAAATAGAACTACCATATGATCCAGCCATCCCACTTCTGGATGTTTTTCCAAAAGAAATTAAATCAGTATCTCACAGAGACACCTGCACTCCCATGTTCATTGCAGCATTTTTCACTATGGCCAAGGCATGGAATCAACCTAAATATCCATTGACGGATGAGTGAATAAAGAAAATGTGGTATATACATACAACGAAATATTATTCAGCCTTCTAAAAGAAAGAAATATTGCCATTTGTGATCTGAAGGGTGTTATGCTAAGTGAAATAAGCCAGACTCGGGAGGACAAATACTACATCATCCACATGTATGAGGAATCTAAAGTAGTCAAGCTCATAGAAGCAGAGAATAGAATGGTAGTTGCCAGGACATGGGGATGGGAAAAAATGTGGAGGTATTGGCCACATAGTAAAAAGTTTCAATTATGCAAAATGAATAACTTCTAGAGATCTACTATGCAGTATAGTGACTATTGTTAACAATACTTAACTGTACTTAAAAAATTGCTAAGAAGATAGATTTTATGTTGTGTCCATATGCACACGTGCACACATGTACACACATACACACACACAAAAATAACTAAAGAGAGTGGGAGAGGAAATATTTGGAGGTGATGGTTATGTTTATGGCATTGATTGTGGTGATGGTTTCATGGGTATACTTATATCCAAAATCATCAAGTTGTATACACTAAATATATACAGCTTTTTGTATGTCAATCATACTTCAATAAAGTGGTTAAAAAATCTATTGATACTGGAGATTTCAGTGAATCTTATGCAGTTATAAAGTATTCAGATGCAAGATGTGAATATAATTTTTAAAAGTTTTTGATCCATAAAAAATAATTGACTCAAAATTCTGAGACATTTCCACAAATCTTAACTAAAGACACAAGTTCTAAAGTAAGGAATCTAATATTCTGCCAAGAATTCACACTCAAATTTATAAAGGAACAGATTTTGTGAAATCATTTTGCTATTCATTCTGTGTGATGATGTTGGTGTATTGAATATATTGCGTGTAAAATGATTCCATATGCTAATTTAAATGTATGAAGGTTCTGCCATGGAGTCTTTATGCATATGTGCATGAATATTTCCTTATGTTATGCTTGGGTGTAGTCCAATGTCATCTAAGAGTGAAAAATGAATTTTGGGTGAAATTAGCATCGCAACCACAATACTGATCCTATCAGATAAGAACATTTTTACATATGCCTTGCGTAAAGTGAGGAAGAAATTTGTAGACTTGAAAAATGTAAGCTCATTCACAAAAATAAAGGAACACACATTGAGTGTTTGGCACTATGCAGATAATACTTTATGGGAGGGTGCAACCATAAGTTGGCATTTGAATGAATGTTTCTAAATTTTTCAACAGCTTTGTAGTTTGAAATACGTAGTTTGATGTGACACCAAATCACAAGATGTAAGAAATACATTATAGCTATGTGATAAAGAGGAGGCAGAATTGGATGGTTGAAATTATGAACACTTTATGAAGCTCTTGTATGAGAGTAACACTAGTAGGTTCTCAGTGATGTAAAGCTTAAATTAAAAATGTAAACCATAGGGCCTCCCTGGTGGCGCAGTGGTTGAGAGTCCGCCTGCCGATGCAGGGGATGCGGGTTCGTGCCCCGGTCTGGGAGGATCCCATATGCCGCGGAGCGGCTGGGCCCGTGAGCCATGGCCGCTGGGCCTGCGCATCCGGAGCCTGTGCTCCGCAACGGGAGAGGCCACAACAGTGAGAGGCCCGCGTACCGCAAAAAAAAAAAAAAAAAAAAAAAAAAAAAAATGTAAACCATAAATTACTTTACTACCAGGCTGCTGTGTTGTTTCAGCATTTCATACTGTTTCATATTCATGCCAGATTATTTTTTCATATTAAACAATGTCTTATCTTTGACTTATACTTATCAAAAATTAGATTTAAGAATAATCTTCATTTATATAATTTAAGCTTACCAAGTACCTTATTATCTACTGTAACAATATATCCAAGCAGGAAATTATTATGGTTTGTGGAGTAGATCCAATTGAATATATCAATAATTTGACATATTTTATTCATAAAATATAACTTTAAAAATATGTGGTAATTCCATTAAAGAATAAAAATATAATCATACTAGACAAATACATTCTACAGAAAAAACAGTAATGTGGTTTTAGAAAATTATATCATGAAACTTATTATAGTCATTAAATTGTACCAAAAATAATTTTTCTGCGCATGACATAATTTAAAGTTTACCTAATGTTATTTAAAAACATCTTAATATATCAATATAAACAAAAGATGCTTCTATTTCTTAGAATATATTTTATGTTAAAATAGTTTAATTTTACCAGTATAATAAAGCAAATGTGTTAGTCTTCAAATAAAAGTTTTAAAACTGTATTTAATGTAATTATATTTATTAATAGTTTTACCATTGCAGTGTCTCAGTTTTGGCCTTAACATATGATTACTTATTCTGTAGTTTTCTTTTTGGTCACTAAAATTAACTAATTAACTAAATTTGGTGGAGACTGAACATGTTTTATAGACTCCTGTACAAAATCTTTGAAATGGCATGAATTATAAATAGAAACTTATAAAACTGTAACTGCATAAAATAACTAATTATCTTATTTTACTAGAAATTCTCAGAAATATAGAAAAGAAGAAGGGTTGGCATGAAGCATGATATCACATCCATTATGTTTAGAGACATATGCTGGAAATCATGCTTTAAGTTGGCTGTTTTCCAAAGTGGTGGATATTAATAGGAGGAACAGACACAATGTCAGCTAAGAAGTTTGATAATGGGTACTCATGACTGACACTATACTCTCAACCGTTTTGCAGTACTTCAGAAAATTAAACATATATTTAATATATGACCTTTCAATTGTATTACTAGGCAGTTGCCCAAAATGAAAGAGAACAGGTCTGCACACACACTTAGGCAGAAATGTTCATAGTAATTTCACTATTAATAGTTCAAAACTGAAAACAAGCTAAAATATCTGAATAAACAAATTGTTTTATGTCTCTACAATGAATATTGATCTACCAAAAAAAGGAAAGAAATACTGTTGTAACCAACATGAAAGAGCCTAGGACATACTATGGTGAGAGAAAGAAATGACGCTCGAAGAAATATATACTGGATGCTTCCATTTATTTGAAATTCTAGTAATGAAAAATTAATCTATAGATAGAAAAAAAAAAGATTATTGGTTGACTAAATTAGGGGTGGAATGAGAAATTAAGAAGTAGCACAACAGAATTTTTTAGGGTGAGAGAAATATTCTGTATCTTGTTTGTGTTGGCACTTAGGTGTATATCTTTATTAAAAATTCATTAAATTGTACAATTAAAATAAGAAAAAATATAATTGGATAGCTACAGAACAAAATCAAAAAAGTTTAAAAATAGACTTGTGACAAAACAGAACAGTAAATACCAGGACACAGATGAATGACTAGAACATAACATGGGAAAATAATATTTTTACTTTGAAGAAATCTTGCAGACACCACCTTAATCAAGCCTTCAGGTTATGATCGCCAATAATGTGTCATATTGATATTCATATCCTTTGATATTATGACAAGAAAGTCACTTCACCTCTGTGATATTTTCCCTCCAAATCTATAATCCCAGAGTAATCATGAGAAAACATCAGACATAGGATATTTTACAAAATACCTGGCCAGCACTCTTCAAAAATACTGAGGTTGGGCCTAATAAGAAAAGACTGAGAAACTGTAACAAACTGAAGTAAAGAGACATGACAACTAAATGTAACATTCTGGGTTAGATTCAGGATCAGAAAAAGGATTAGTTGAAACACTGGTGAATAAAGTCTAAGGCTTATTTTACAATATTGTGCCAATGTTAATTTCATGAAGTTTATAAGTTCACCATGGTTACATAAACGTTAACATTACAGGAAGGTGACTAAAGGGTATATGGAAACTATACTATCTTTGAAACTCTTTTTGTAAATCTAAAATTATTTCATAGAAAAAAGTTTACAACAATCACATCATTCACATTCATGAGAAAGAGAATGATTTGCAACTCTGTTCTTCACAAACATCCTATTTTACTTTCCTGCTTTATTTTCCTCCATGGTATAGAAGGGTCATCCAGACAACATGCCATCTTGATTTTCTTACTTATTTGTGTGTTGTCTGTCTTGCCTCTTCTAAAAGTACGCTCCATGACTATAGGGATTTTGTCAGTTCACTTGACTGTGATACCCACTATACCCAGATTTTGTAAATGTTTGTCTAGTTGAATTATTCAAATTAAGCATTCTATAGTTTAGAAATATATTTTGTGTATAACTATTTCAATCATTATTTTGAGGTTCAAAAAAGATACATATATTGCAAAGTCCTAGTCAAATTTCTACAACACACTTCACAATGCACAGGATACATCTATTTGCAATTTCCCAGGCAAAATAAATTTTCTCGATTTTTATTGTTTTTTATATTGGATATTAGCCATTTCTGGCCAAATAATAGGCTATCACCAGTCATGGTTCCCATTATAGCCAGTTTCTACGTGTTTCAAAGAAATAGTTAACCATGTTGTTCTTGGTTTAAATGATTATAATAATTATGTAATAAAATGTCATATCATGGTGAATAATGAGGGTAATGGATAACCCTAGATTATGTACCATTTAGAGTAAAACTAGCATCATTATTATGAAAATGTAATTCCTTTAAAATTAAAGTTTAAAATGTTATATGAACTGTGTTTTTTGCTAAGACTTTGATACATATTTGTTTCTGGATATGACAGCCAACTATAATGTACTTTTTTTGTTAAAGCTTATGACATTTTGTTGTCTACACAAATCTTTGACTTTTCACCCATACTTCCTTAAAATTAATTATGTTTGTTCTTGTTTTGGAGCATTTGATAGATTAAGTAGCTGTGATTTATGTATGGATCCTGAATGTTAAAGTTTATAAAATTGTCTCATCTATAAATTTAGTGCTAAATCAAATTAGCAAGGAGTGACAGAAATAAAATGAGAAATAAAACTCTAGCATAAAATAAGTATTATTTAAATTGATTGCAATGTTGGAAAATATTACATAATTTTCTCAACAATTATTTCACATCCAAAATAGCAAGAGACCTATTTAACACCCAATAAGGAAGAATTAAAATATTGCAAGTGGTTTTAACATTTTTTGAATATGCTGTTTATAAATATAATTTTATTTTGAAATAATTTTAACCTTACAGAGACATTGCAAAAGATTAGAAGGACATATTCATTTAATCCTCAGCCACTGCCCCTAATGTTAATATCAATTGTGCAATACAAAAACTAAAAACTAAGAAATTAATACCAGTACAATACTACTGTCTAAACTATGTATGTTATTAGGATTTCACCAGTTTTTCCACTAATGTCATTTTTCTGATATTGGATTGCAAGCTCTGGATTGCAAGGTCCAATTCAGGATTCCACTCTGTTTTAGTTGTCCTATCTTCTTAATCTCCAATCTGTAACAGTTCCTCTTTTATGACATTGACACTTTTCAAAAGTATTTGTCAAGTATTGTGTACTTGACATTGTCCCTCAATATCTGATGTTTTCTCATGATTAAATTGAAGTTATATTTTTTGGAAATAATACCACATAGATGATGTGTCCTTTTCAATACATCATATCACAGAAAATATTATTTCAGTGTCTCTTCATTTTGGTGACATAAACTTTGATCACTTAGTTTAGATAGTATCTGCTACTTTTCTCCATTTCTACCATTTTTCAATTTTAAAATCAACACACATTTAGGGGGAGATATCTTGAGACTTGTGAGAAACAAATTTACCAGAAAATAATGTTTATGTACAGTTCTTTTGGTCTTTATTTGCCACAGTTAGTTAGGTGAACTCTTTTCCTCTCCATCTCCACAAGCACTATATGTAATTCATTTGTAACACAGGTAAATTTATTTACCCATCTACATTCCATTTTGAATTCCCTGCACATCATTATTGAACTTTTCAAATTTATATACACTTACAATTCACTCTGTGTTGTGTAGTTCTGTAGGTTGTGACAAATACAAATAGTCATTTACCTACCACCACAATAACATACCGCTTAGATTTGTCAACTGGAAATTTCCCTTAAGCTGCCCCTTTCAGTTGGTCTCATCTGTACCTCCAATCCCTGGTAATCACTGATTTCTTTTCCATTTCTGTATTTTTGTCTTCTAGAATATCATATAAATCTAATCATATAATAAATAGTTTTATGGGTTTAACCTCTTTCCTTTAACAAAATGCATTTAATGTCCTGGATGTGTGAATTAATAATTTGTTTCTCTTTATTGCTGAATGTTATTATTCCATTGCTTGGAGGTACTACAGTTGACACATAGATTGTTGTCAGATTTTGGTGATTGTGGACAAAGCTACTATAAATATTCATGGACTTTTTTTTTTTTTTTTTTTTTTTTCTTTTTGCGGTATGCGGGCCTCTCACTGTTGTGGCCTCTCCCGTTGCGGAGCACAGGCTCCGGACGCGCAGGCCCAGCGGCCATGGCTCACGGGCCCAGCCGCTCCGCGGCATATGGGATCCTCCCAGACCGGGGCACGAACCCGTATCCCCTGCATCGGCAGGCGGACTCTCAACCACTGCGCCACCAGGGAGGCCCTATTCATGGACTTTTTTTGTGTGAACATCTGTGCTCATTTCACTTGGGTTAATACCTTGGAGAGGGATTTTAGGGTTGCATGGTAGCTGTATATCTAAGGAATAGTTTTGAGAATGGTTGTGACATTTTGCATTCTCACCAGCAATGAATGAGTTGCAGCTGCTTTAAATCCTTAATAGTATTGATAGTGTCAGGTTTGATGATTTTAGCCATTCTATTAAGTGCAATATATACTGGTATTTCTTTACGGGTGTAACTTGCATTTCCTTAATACTGAAAGGTGTTTTGCACCATTTCATATGCTTATTTGCCATTCATGTATCTTCATCATTAATTTGCTAGCTCAGATCTGCTGCTCATCTTTAATTTGATTGATTGCTTTCTTATTGGTGTGTTTTATTTTTTCTCTATGTATTAAGTCCTTTATCAGATATATGCTTTGGAAATATTTACTCTTAATCTGTACCTTACTTTTGTCAGCATTCTCTTAACATCTTTCACAGAATAAAACTTGAATTTTCACGAAGTAAGTCCTTTTTTTAATTGTTTTGTTTTTGATGTCAGATCATAAACTCTTTGCAAACTCAAGATCAACAAGAGTTTCACCTAAATTTTAGAAGTTTTGTAGTTGAAATTTTGGTATTTATGTCTAGGCAATGATCCATTTAATGATAATTTGTGTAAAAGGTGTGAGGAATGTATATAGGTTTATTTCCATTACATCTCACAGAAAAACCCAAACAAAGTTTTTGGCCAATCCAATATATAGAAGTCAAAATGTTCCAGTAAAATTCTTGTGAAAATACTATCCTTTGTTTGTTGACTTGTATTTTCACCTTTGTCAGAAATCACTTAAATACATTTGCTTGGGTCTATTTATGAAGTCTCTACTCTGTCCCATTGATCTGTGTATCCTTTCAACAATACTCTCTTGAATGCCATCTTTTCTTTTTTGTAAGTTGTGATATAGTTAGAATGGGTCCTACACATATATGGTTCTTTTTATTTTCAAACTGTTTTAGCTATTGTGTTTCTGTAATCTTTGTATATAAATTTTAAAATCAGTTGGTCAATAGCTACAAAACCTAATTTTAACTCAGAATGCATTGAAAACTATAGATCTAACTGAGGAGAATTTATATCCTAACAATATTGAGTATTCCAATCCATAAGCATTATAAATCTTTTCGTTTATTTAGGTGTTATCTGATTTCTTTAATCGACGTTTTCAGGTTTCATTATACATATCCTGCATATATTTGTTAGATTTATATCTAAGTGTTTCATTATTTGATGCTAATATAAATGGTATTTTATTTCAGATTTCAGTTGTTTGTTGTTATTATATGGAAATGCAATTAATTATTGTATATTGATGCTTTTATTCTGCAACCATTCTAAAATCACATTGATTTTTCTGTGAATTTAGTTTCTTCTGCTATTTTTTTTTCTTTGCAAACTTTTCTTTTTTAATTAATTAATTAATTTAATTTTGGCTGCACTGGGTCTTCGTTGCTGCACATGGGCTTCCTCTAGTTGCAGCGAGCGGGGGCTACTCTTCATTGTGGTGTGCAGGCTTCTCATTGTGGTGGCTACTCTTGTTGCGGAGCACGGGCTCTAGGTGCGTGGGCTTCAGTTGTTGTGTTTCCCGGGCTTTAGAACACAGGCTCAGTAGTTGTGGCTCACGGGTTTAGTTGCTGTGCGGCATGTGGGATCTTCCCATACCAGGGCTCAAACACGTGTCCCCTGCATTGGCAGGTGGATTCTTAACCACTGCCCCACCAGGGAAGTCCCTCTTCTGCTAGTTTTGTGTTTAATTTGATCTTCTTTTTCTCGATTCTTTAGGTAAAATCTTATATTGATTTGAGGTCTTCCTTTTTTTAAATAATGTAAGCATTTTCTGCTTACATTTTCCGTTAATTGCAGCTTTGTTTCATCACTCATATTTCAATATGATATATTTTTATTTTCCTTTAGCCCAAAGTATTTGTATCTTCCTATACACTTTCTTTTTGACCAGTTAATTAATTAGAAGTGGGTTGTTTTATTTCCAGATGCCTAGAAATTTTCTAGATATCTTTTTGTTATTGATTCAGAGTTTAAATTTTTTATGGTCTGAGACCATCGTTGTATGGCTTCTTTTCTTTTAAATGTGTTGAGGATTGTTTTAGGACCCAGAATCTGGTCTATCTTAGTGAAAGGTTCATGTTCACTTGGGATGAATGTACACTCTGCTGAGGATCGGTTGTGTGCCAATTAGGTAAATTTGGTGGATAGTATTGTTCAGGTCTCCTGTATCTGTATAGGTTTGCCTGCCTACTTGTTTCATTCATTACTAAAAGAGAAGTTTTGAAGTCTGGATAACTCTAGATTTATTTATTTTCCTCTAAATTCTGTCTTTTTTTTTTTTTACCTTGTGTACTGAAACACTGTTTTTAAGTATGTACACATATTTCTCTAGCTTATTAATTTATTTATTTATTTATTTATTTTTGTGGTACACAGGCCTCTCACTGTTGTGGCCTCTCCCGTTGCGGGGCATAGGCTCCGGACGTGCAGGCTCAGTGGCCATGGCTCATAGGCCCAGCAGCTCCGCGGCATGCGGGATCTTCCCGGACTGGGGCACAAACCCGCATCCCCTGCATCGGCAGGCGGACTCTCAACCACTGCGCCACCAGGGAAGCCCCCTCTATCTTTATTTTGAATAGTATTTGAATGGTATGACTTTTTCTCATCTTTTTACTTTATACATGACTGTTTCTCTAAGTTTAAAGTAGGTTATCAGTAGGTAGCAGCTAATTAGGTATTTTTTTAACCCAATCAATCTCTTTTACTTGGTTTGCTTACATAATTCAAATTTACTGTGATGATTGATATGATTGGAATAAATCCCTCCAATTTACTATGTATTTCCACTTTTTCTGACTTCTCTTAGCTTAAGTGAGTCTTTTATATGACTCTATTTTATCTCCTGTATTAAATATTTGTACATTTTTATTAAATTTTAAAGCAAGCATGAAATACTTATAATATGCTATAAAGATAAAATATATTGCAATTAATTTGGTTTAGATAGCTCATTGTCTTTTAGCACAAACTAATTAAAATATTTTATCTTCTTTACTTCAGTTTCAGTGCTCTTCATTTCTTTGTGTAGAAATAGCTTTCTGTCTTGTATTCTATTACTTCTGACTGAAAACTTCCTTTGCCATTACTTGCAGTCTGCTGACAATAAACTATCAAACTTTTGTTTTTCCTTTTACTATTTAGACTATGAACAATATTGCATTTAATCTAGATGTCAAATTTTGGAAGAACTGAGTCTCATAAAAATGAGTATATCATCTATTATTCTATACCCATCCACTTAACATAGTTATTTGTTTTTCTCAATAATGTTTTGTAGTTTTCAACATAGATGTATTGAAAATTTTAATGAGATATTTTATGTTTCACTGATGCTATCATAAATAGCATATTTTGTCATTTTATATTTTCTATTCAATTATTGGTAGAATATAAGAACTCCATTTGTTTTTAAATTTTGTATTTGAATCCAGCAACCTTGATTATTTTTCAATCCTGATTGCTTATCTGCCTTTTTTTTCTGTAAAGATCTTGTAGCGGCAAGATCCATTTGTCCTTTCCAACATTTGCAACTTGTATCTTTTCTCTGTCACTGAACCAGTATTGTCAAGTGTTCATCATCACTTTTTTGTGGGGGTGGGGGGTTCAAAATCCAAATTTTGGCTTTGTTGAATTTCTTTACTTCAAATTCATTTTATATCATTAATTTCATATCTTTATTGTCTTATTCCTTCATATTTTTCATTATTTTGCTGTTGCTTATTATTGATATGGATGTATACTTAATTCATTTTCAACTTTCTTTTCTGTAGTATATTCCTTTACATCTATAAATTTCTAAAATATACTTAACCACATCATCAAACTTTTTTTTTTAATTTTATTTATTTATTTTTGGCTGTGTTGGGTCTTCATTTCTGTGCGACGGCTTTCTCTAGCTGCGGCGAGCGGGGGCCACTCTTCATCAGGGTGCGCGGGCCTCTCACTATCGCGGCCTCTCTTGTTGCGGAGCACAAGCTCCAGACGCGCAGGCTCAGTAGTGTGGCTCACGGGCCTAGTTGCTCCACGGCATGTGGGATCCTCCCAGACCAGGGCTCAAACCTGTGTCTTCTGCATTGGCAGGCAGATTCTCAACCACTGCACCAGCAGGGAAGCCCCATCAAACTTTTATATGTTATATATTCATTATTGTTTAGTTCAAAATCTTTTCTAATTTCAAGTTATATCCTTTCCTTGACTAATGGGAAGTTTGGGAATAAAATGCATAATTTTCAAACATATAGGGATTTTTCCAATTATCTTTGTGTCATTTTTTTCCAGATTTGCTAAAGAGATCATAATCTGTTCTGTATAATTAAAAGTTTTTGAAATATATTGAATTTTTGTATCTTAGAATATGGTCAATATTTGTTGATGTTCCATGTACACATGTAAAGTATACATAATCTGTCATTGATGTGTGTTCTATTTATTATTTTATTTTATTTTTCAATTACTTAATGGAATCCTATTCAAGGAAAAAATGACTTGCTATATTAGATTGAGAGTGTTGGAGCTCTGGATGTAGTGGCCTAAAGATATTATCAATATGGTAGTAATTGATAATTTGTGACCACCAGATTGAATAATGAATGATTCCCCTAAAGGCTGGCACTGTATTGTATACCTTTGTACACCAACTCCTTGTATAAAGTCCAGCACACAGTAGAAATTTGATTAGTAGCGGTTAAGTTCAACTGAAATAACCATCTTCTGAAACTTAGCCTTTTATCACCAACTAACTTTTGAGCAAATACTTGGTATTGGGCACTATTTTCGATGTAGTAAAATACATTTGTAGTAGGCTTCAAATGTAGAAAACAGTCCTATCCTCAAAAGTTCACAGCCTAGTAGAGGGGAAAGACAAATGTGTAGTAAAAATTGGATTTGGCAAGTGATACGCAGAGTTCTCAGCACTGACTTTACATTAGAATCACTTAAGTTAGAAAAGAAATCTCATGTCCAAGCTCTGCCCCAAACCATTTAAATCTGAATGTTTTGGAGCAGTTTGAGGCCATCAATATTTTGACATGTTCTGCCAAGTAATCCTAATCAGTAGGTGATTGAGAAATACTGTGCTGAGGCAAGCAAGTTGATAGAAAAAGGTGTTCATAATAAAACCTAGTAGTTATTTGATTTTAGTAAGGTTAGTTTTGTTATTTGTATTGTTCAGGTATTTATACATGTAACACATTTATGTTTTGCTGTTCTAGTCTTATTGACGCTGGTCTCTGACTAATCAGTTTTGTTATTACATGCATATAGATTTAGGCTTATAATATCATTCTTTGTCAGATTAAGTACTTTATCATTATGACTAATAGTTTTTAGAATACTCCTTGCTCTAAAGTCTGCTATGGTTGTACTAATATAATTATACCAATTTTATTATTTTTAATGCTTGCAATGATGTGCCATTTTTTGGAGCTTCTGCCTTTCTATTATTTTGCCTTACAGTTTAATTTGATCTTATATGTCTAAAGTGCTATTATACCCATACATTAAGTTTTTTATTTCAGACATTATATCTTTGTTCCAGAATGTCCATTTGATTATTTTTGTAGTATCCAAAGATTGGTTAAAATTTTCAATTTTTTTAATATATTTTATTTTGTATTTTCTATTTTTATAGTTTCCTAATGTGTCTCAATATTTTATAACTTCCTTGAATATGTATATGAATTATTTTAACTATCGCATAACCCTAATATCTGAATATCCCATGGTCTTGTTCTTTCTTTCCCTTTCTCTCCCTTTCTTTCTTTCTTTCTTTCTTTCTTTCTTTCTTTCCTTCCTTCCTTCCTTCCTCTCTGTATTTGTTTTCTCTTGCTTTTATTCAAACCATCTCTGTATCTCTAGTTGTGATTAAGTAACAGACAGCATATATGAAAAAGTATAGAGAAACTTTATATCTCTCTGAATGACATTTTTCTTCTTACAGTGAAGTCTTTCTACTCTTTCTGACCAGATATTAGGGTCGTGATAGGCCATCCTGGCTGAATAAGCAGTAAGTGAGATGACTGGAAGCTAGTATTCAATTTTGTGAATGTTGGATTCATTTTTTGTTCACCCTCACCCCTTGTATCAAACACAAATTCTGAGTGTTAGCTATGTCTCCTCTTTCTTGGCAGCACTTAAATCTCAGTTGATAATATTTTGACTATTTTAAGAGCCTGCTGAAGACTCTCCTCAACTTCTTAGCATCTCTGCCACAGCTATAAATTAGGAAGGTGCTTCAAGGGTCAGTGTGGGTCCATGTCAATGAGCTTGTCATTCCCTTTCTCTCATTACTTGGTCCTACAAATCCTTGTCTTCTTGGTAGCAACCTAATGGCACAAAAGCATCTTATTTGCCATTACAGAAACTAGAAATTCTTATACTTTTTATATTGTCAATATTTTAAAAATTATATTCCCTATAAATGAAATAAAAGTCACCTTTTTTTCTAAGTTTTATTCTAAAGATGAAAAAATATGAACACTTACAACATAAATATTATGTTACATATTATTTGTATTGTAGTATGGTTTGTATAGTTGGGCATTCTACCCTACATCACTAAGTTGATGTCTCTTGGAGTATATAATTTTTTTAAAATTTTAAAATTTTATACCTTTAAGGAATGTAATTTTTAATTATACACTTAACTAATATATTCATTTAGGTATGTATATATGCATATGTATGTATGTATTCTTACCTTGGTGTCTTTATTTCTCTACCAGGGAAGAATTAGGATTGAAAAAGATTATTTTTTAAATTTGTTATTTTCACTCATATCTATCCTTTTCACTTTATTTCCTCTTTCTAGCCTCTTTTCCCTTTCCCATGCCATTTTCCCTTCTATCTTTTTTTTTTTTTTTTTTTTTTTTTTTTGCGGTATGCCGGCCTCTCATTGTTGTGGCCTCTCCCGTTGCGGAGCACAGACTCCGGACACGCAGGCTCAGCGGCCATGGCTCACGGGCCCTGCCCCTCCATGGCATGTGGGATCTTCCCGGACCGGGGCATGAACCCGTGTCCTCTGCATCAGCAGGCGGACTCCCAACCACTGCACCACCAGGGAAGCCCTTCCTTCTATTTTTTAATCTTTACCTTCTTCTTCTCTTTGGCTTTATTTGTTTTGTTGTAGCTAGTAATTAATGTTTGTGAATAGGGAAACATTTTTTAACGTTGTAAAATAAAATCTAAGCTATGTCTATATATGCCTTAGAATTTGCTTAGATAAGTGTGTACTAGTGATCACAAAAAACCATTATTTCTCTTACTGATTTTCAATCATCACTTGCCACTCTATTTTGAATTTATATGTAGTGTCAAATATTCCTTAAAGAGAGATCATATTTTGATTATATTTATCTTTGACTCAAAAACAGTCTGAAATTTCATTTCTTTGAATCTGTTATTGGGACTTTAAAAGGAGGGATTGTAAGAATAATCTTTAACTTTCCTTTAAATTCTAAAATTAGTGTTGTCTCTTGAATTAACTATATACATAAATTTCTTAAAATACACTTGCTATTATTCTTTCCATATGCTATAAGCAAGACTATCTCTGTCACTTGCTTCTTACCTGTATAGAGAAAATCCATGCCAGAGTAATTGTAAAATTGACTATATATGTGTATATGTGTGTGCATATATCAACTAAAGACACAGCTCATCTATTAAACAAAAATATTAAAGCCAATTATTTCTTTATCTTAATATTTTCTTTTACTATACTGCACTGTTCAGGAAACAACAACATATATTTAGAATTTTGTAAGCATACATAACCGTGAGCACACTCATGCTTGGGATACTTCCATAGCTAAAACTCAATGAAAAAAAGACAGGAAGGTAACATGGTGAAGGAGTTTCAGTAGTCTGGTCACTAAAGTGTGCCTTTCTGCAATAAGATAAGTTATATTAATTTTAATCCAAATATGGGAAAGTAGAGATGCCTGAACTAATTGCTAGAAGGACATGAGAAAGCAGCAATGTTGTATATAGCTAAGTAGGCTAGTGTTGGAGAATTGGTGTGTCTTTGCAATAGTACCTGCCATGAATATTACCTGAAGTCATTTAATTTGATGTATAAGGTTTTTTTTTAAGTATTTTATTTCCCATTGAGATTCATTTTTGAGATAGTACTTAACTCAATCTATATATTAGGTACTAGATTTAACTTCTAAATTGCTGTTGCTCTTTTCCAATATAAAATACACAGTAAATAAAATACACCCTTGATTCTTCTAAATATATTTAAACAATGTGTCAGACTCTGAGAACAATTTCAACATTGGGGCCTAAATAATCCAGAGAGGACTTACAATAAGTAAACTAATTTCCATGAGGATGTTTGATTAATATATTCACTTATATGCATGAGTTTTAATATATTTGTTAAACATTAATTGCATTTCTTAGATAATATATATAATTGCTGGAGATTTCTTGAATATGCTTATACAGGTTTTAATTGCAAATGGCTTCAATAAAAAAGACAATAAATCTATCAATAAAGATAAATTTCTAAATTTGAAGCATAAATATTTTCTCACACTGAACTCCAAGTTAACCAAGCTTATGTAGTTGTGCAGAAAACCCATAATACCAAACTTTTTGTGTTCCTACTGTCAGAATTTTGTAGAAAAAAATCTCTGAAGTGTAATAAGCAATCTTGTATCTTAGTTAAATCACCCAGCTGTTTTCTCTTATTATAATTTTTCCCCAGGTAGTAGGAAGAACAGGTGGTTGGTTGTATGCTGGCACAAAGAGAAAGGAAAGGATGAATTTTTTTAAAGCTCTGTAAATTGTCCCCAGTCATTTTTCCAAGAGTCACAACTCTTCCAACAAGAACATGTTTCTTTCTAAGCTGTTCAATTCCACCAAATTCTATTTTAGTCTATTTCATATCTGGGCCTTTGCCACAAACACAAACTGTTCTTGGTCAGTGTGTTAAAACAATGATCCAGAAACAGTCTGTTTGTGTCAGTTTTGAATCGAAATATATTCTGTATTTCTTGTTAAACTGCCAACCCTGTGGTTTAAACTCACTGCTCAAAACTTGAAAAATGCAAGTTCTTTTTATAATACAGGAATTTTTTTAAATTTTAAATATTTTTATTGACTTCTCTTTGCACCATTAAAAATCTGTTCAGTACCTAAAAGAAATTTATCTAAAAAGAGAATAAAATCTCACTTCTAAACACATATGTCATTTAAAATGATAAATAGCAGACATCATTGAAAATTTCCAAACTGTTCTAGCTAAATATGCTAAAAATATTGGGCTTGAGGTACATGAGCAAGTACATTTATCAGAAGTAAATGTTTTAGTATAGAGTTATTTTGCATTATTGCTTAAGAAAATTTTGGAAAACAATATTTACTGCAAGTATTTATTGCATATTATTTTTTTTCCTAATTGGCTGTCACATGAGAAGACAATTACTATTGATTTTTGTAGGTTGAGCTTGTATCCAGCATATGTGCTACATTATTTAATTAGTTTATTTGTTCATTCACTTGCTTCTCTAAGTAGGTAATTGTATCACCTATAAATAATGACAGTATTTTCTCCCTTTTTATCTTCATGACACTAATTCATTTTTCTTGCTGTATATTGTTATGTGTAGACTATATCATTGTCCAGGATCAATAACTATCTATGTCCATTATTCTTGCAGTATAAAAAGACTTGCCCTCACCCTGTCTGAGTACTACCTCTAGAGGTATCTTCAGTGTTCTGAGCCTTTGTATACCAGATAATATTTTATTATGCTCTTGTATTGGAGATGAATATAATATTCTGGTTTCAGTTGTTTCCAAACAACACGTAGCACAGGACTCTGATTCCATAAAAAATAAAAAACAAACAAGGCGCCCCAATAGTTATACTGCTGTCTGCCTGGAAGCACTTTATGGACTGCAGCACAGTCAGAGGGACCCAATCAGAGCACTGAGCTTTGGAGACAGTATGAATATTGGAAAGGCTGAGGCAGCTGAAATTCATGGGGCAGAGTAATAGAAAGAGCAGTGCATGAAAAGACAGAGCTCTGCAAATCCGCTAATGTAGTCCCTTGCCTCTGCTGGGACTAGACATTAAATTGAAACTTCTCGAGACCAGCAAAGATATACAGAGGAGCTATAATCTAAACAATTCTAAAATGTCATGCAAGTTTCAGAGACATTCAAGTGTCAATGTGCAAGAATAAATATACTCCTTGACATTTAGGAATGACCTCTAGATGTATCAATATAGTAGTAGAAGAACTAAACTGGCCCTAGCATAAAGACTAAAATATTGATCTGTACCCACAAATATAAAAATGTCATAAATGTATCAAGCTAATCTTTAGTAGCTTAATTGCCTGCCTAAGTATATTTCAAAACTTCTAAAAGCAAGACAACATAATCAGAAACTCAAAATTTGGCACTGTCTATATGCAGTAAGATTACTAGATATATACTAAAATCAGGATAATGCAGTCCTAAGAGAAATATTAGTCAATAGAAACACATCTTGAAAAGATAGTGATGTTCACGTAAACAATCAACAATCAACATATGTTCAAGTATTTAAAGAAAAAATACATGAAAAGTTAGGAGAGTAGTGTAAGGCTTTTTAAAGGAAATTTAAAGATAGAAAACAATAAATTATATTTTAAAAATTACTAAATGGGCTAAGCAATATATTGGACACGGGAAATTAAAGAAAATATGAAGACACAGACATGTAAACCATCCTAACATGAGCTTTCCAATATGATAGACTCAGTTCACCAAACAACATTTCAAGTACTCAATAACCACACATGGTGTTGAGATGCTGCTTTAGATACTGCATATTGTAAAACATTTCTATAATTTCAGAGTCCGACTGGAAAATGCTGATCTGCATTAAAGCACAGAGAGAGAATGTCCAAAATAAGTAAATGCATAAATAAAATCAGTCTCAGTGTCCCATAGGACAATATTAAGTAGTGTAACATACATGTATTCAGATCCCCAAAGGATGGTGATGAGCAGAAAAATATTTAAGATAGAATAGCCCAAAATACTCTAAATGTGATGAATATTGTAAACCACAGGTCTAAACTAGCAGCAAAATTCAAGCACAATAAACAGGACAGACATCTACTGCAAGGGACATCATAACCTAAATCAGTGAAAATTAATGTAGGAGAAAATTATAAAAGCATTCAAACCTGAGAGAAAGAGAGAGGTTCATCGCCTACCAAAGAGAATTTTAAAAAAAGAAAAATCATTGTCTTCTCATCAAAATCAATGTTAGCCAGAACACAATAGAACAATATATTTAACAATTTCTTTAACAAGCTGATAAAAATGGGTTTGGGGGGGAACCCTGACAAATTAAAATTCTATACTGAAAAATCTTGCTGTAATAAAGCAAAAACAAACAAACAGAATCAGACAAACAACAATGGAGGGGATTTTTCACCAGCAGACAAATACAATATAAAACACAATTAAACGAATTTCTTCAGGTCAAAGTAAAATGACAACATACGAAACAACTTAAAATAATAAAGTCACCAGAAATGGTAAGAATGTGGTAAATATAAAGACTTTATTTTCCCTTTATAAAATTACTTTATGAAATAATGACATTAAACAGATATCCATCATCTTAAGTTATCTTTCTGTTCAAAAATCCTATAACAGATATAACATAAGCTTATTTGACTTTTTAAAACCTAGGTAGAATAAAAGTTGTCTGCCTTTCCCAGTGGGTCTCATCCTAGTCACCAGAAACTGTCGAGGAGGAAAAATAATTTTCTCTCTACCTTTTATGGTGAATTCTTGGCTTAGACCTCTTTTTCTTTAGGGCACATTGTAAATGGATAAGTTTATTTAAGTTAATAATTCTCCACTGTGGCTACTGTAATTCAAGATTTTCTTTGGTAGGATTAACCTGCTTGTTCAGCCTTAAAATTTTATTCACCTGAGGGCTCACATTGGACCCAGTCCAGCTTAAGTCGGACCCAGTCCAACTCTGGACCCAGTCTTGTTTCCAAGTGACACCCAGTCTGACTCCAGTGATTTCCAGACTCAGTCTGGGGGGTGGGGGGAAAGATCAAATTTATAATGCAAAAACTGTGGAGATAGGTACCAAGAGGGACTGACCCTCCACCTTAAGAAGCAGGGAGAAAGCAGCGAACTCAAGGGGCTCAACTCAAGCCTAAACTGGTTGCTCATTGTTCCTCCCAGGATGTCAGGGGTCTCCTGTTTTCCTCTTCTAACTCCAGAACTGTTAAATGATTAACTGAAGCATATTAAAATTTTTAAGAGTTTATCTGAACAAAAATCGATTCAAATCCAGCAGCATCCAACCAAGCAGATAGAAAGGAGCTCTGAGGAGCTATACAAAATGATTTTTATAGACAGAGGGAGCAAGAAAAAGGAAGTTTTACTAGGCAAAGAAGAGTGTTGGTTATTTCATGGTTACTTTCCTTTAGGGGATGGTAAGGATCTATCAAGCTGATTACCTAACTGCTGTTGATCAGGTCATTTCAGATTGACTGGTTTAAGATTTCATTTCTGGGGGAGCCAAAACTGTAATTAAATTATCAGTTTGGTGATGTGGGGTTTAGCATAAGCAACTCCATTTTGAACATGTCTTGTTTTTTAGCACTATTAACATTAATAAATAATCATAGGTTCAGAGAAAATGCTAATTACCATTTTTAGATTATTCAGTTACCAGTAAGGACTTGCAAAGTATGATAATGACAACATTTCATTTTCATCTCCATAAATATCATCCTATTTTTAAAAGTCTGCAATTTTAAAATGGTATAAAGCTATACAATTATGATAGTCCAAATGTAAAATATAATTTTAATATGTATGATGGTGATTAACCTAAGCAAGTATTTTAAGTATTTCAGAAAGAAATATTTTCACTTTTTCTTCATCAAGGGCAGAAGGATGCATTAATTTCTCACTACATGCCAAATTTTCATCAATATACCACTTTCTCCTTTAAAATATATATATTTCCTTTATTCTATTTCCTGTTCCCACCCTGCCCATCCCCCATTATCCTAGGCAGTGATTCTAATGTATTTGATAGCTATACTTTTTGAGGGTATATGTTTTGTACATGTGTGGTTATTCTCTCTCTATATATATATTTTTTTAATAATTTTTATTGGATATAGTTGCTTTACAACATTGTGTTACTTTGTGCTGTAGAGCAAAGTGAAACAGCTATATGTATACATATATCCCCTCTTTTTTTTGGATTTTCATCCCATTTAGGTCACCACAGAGCATTAAGTAGAGTTTCTTGTGCTATACAGTAGGTTCTCATTAGTTATCTATTTTACACATAGTAATATATATATATGTCAGTCCCAATTTCCCAATTCATCCTAACCCCTTCCACCCTTAGTATCCATATGTTTGTTCTCTATGTCTGTGTGTCTATTTTTGCTTTGCAAATAAGCTCATCTGTATCATTTTTCTAAATTCCACATATAAGTGATATTATATGACTTACTTCAGTCCGTATAACAGTCTCCAGATCTAACCACCTCTCTGCAAATGGCACAATTTCATTCCTTCTTTTGGCTGAGTAATATTCCATTCTATATATGTACCACATCTTCTTTATCCAATCCTCTGTTGGTGGACATTTAGGTTGCTTCCATGACCTGGCTATTGTAAATAGTGCTGCAATGAACATTGGGGTGCATGTATCTTTTTGAATTATGGTTTTCTCTGAGTATAGGTCCAGGAGTGAGATTGCTGGGTCATATGGTAGTTCTTTTTTTAGTTTTTTAAGGAATCTCTCTATGTATCTTTAATTTATATAAATGGAATCATGAAATGACTTCATTTTTTTAAATTCCTTTTTCCTCTCATCTCAGTTTTATGTCCATCCATGTAGTTTGATGTCCATTACTTCAAGTTGCCAATCAGTATTTCACAGCATTATTCAAGAAAAAATTATTCATGATACTTGTTAAAGATGGTAAGGCAGACTTTATTCAAGGTGAGCTATTGTGATAGGTGTAGGGACCACTGCAATGGGTTTTGCAGTGGGGGAGAGAGATTTTGCTCAACTCCAAATACCAGGAAAAGGAATTTATAGTCAAGAGTCTATGAGTGAGGGTAAGTGGATGGAAAATTACTAAGAAGAGCAATCAGGGATAAAAGGGTGTTCTGGCTAAACTGACCTAACAAGACTCCTGCTGACAGCAGGATATCACCTGGAAAATGGAGCAGGATAAGGAACCCAGTTAGATATTGAGGGTGATCAGATATGGAGGCTGGAGGATTCTGGCTAAACTGACTTAGCATTATTCTTGCTAAAAATTGGACAATGCAGGGATGTGCACAGAAGTCCAAAGTTGAAGCCTTGTTTAAAATGAGCTCGGAGGAGCCTGAGTAGAGTTTGGTCAAGGACAGAATCTGTCAGCATTCAAACATCAGGTGTGGCACCTAATTGATATACTAGTATAATTCATATACTAGGTTTGGACACCTTGGTAATCTCTATGAAAATAAGTAAAGGAAAACCACATTTTAAAATGGAATCAGTGATATGTGCTTGAGCTCTCAAGGGCATACCACTTTCGCAGCATGCATAAGCAGCAGATAGAAGGAAGATAAGAATGTTACTTTTCTTCTGGTATAAGGGAGGATATTGATCATGTGGGAATTTCATCCTCTGCTTTTAGCCATAGCCTGCAACCAATTAGAAACCTCTACAACCTCAGACTCTTGCTCTTTTCCAGTGAACTTTTGTTCAAAACAACCCTTCCAATTTCCTCCTAAGACCTAATAAAAGGAACCCCCTACCCTTTGTTCTCTAGACTTGCCTATGTTTCACTATGTTTGTCTCTGCTATTCCCGAATAAACCTATTTTGCTGGTAAAGTAACTCACTATTTTATATCTGAGGTTGACACCTTCAATTTTATTTTAACACAAACAATACTACAATGAGCATTCACTGTTAACTTTTTAATATCTGTATTTATTAATATTATTTTGAAAGCACACATGAGGTCTTTGAACCAAAGTAGATTATTATTTATGACAAATCATAGACACTTGGTTTCCCTGAACACCAATTTTCATCCATGGGACAACACAATGAAAGGTAGCTCTCACCCTACACATATGAGGTCCATATTTTAGGCAACGAACCCACAAATATATATATATATATATATATATATATATTTTTTTTTTTTTTTTTTTTTTTTGCTTACATGGGGGAAAGAAGCAGCTGCCAGCATTCACACTCTGAGGCAGTTTTCCTTGGCAAAGTAGTAATAAGTTGTCCTGGCTTTTTATTATCACACTTTAGTATATAAATAAATCTCTAAATGAGAGAGGTTTAGCTTCTCTAGACTTACAACCCAGATGTCCATCCCTTTTGAAATGTAATACCTATTAAGATAACTTCTGAATCCCTCCAGAGTTCTTGTTACTCAGCCATCTTTTGAGGAAAGCCAGGTCCATAGTCTGGAACTCTTTTATTCCAGAGGATGGGAGCAATTAGATATATTATTAGAGAGACAAGTGGCTACAGATCAACTCTTTTCTTAGGTGAAATGCAAAATGTTTCTAGGAAGTAAAAACAAACCTTTCTCTATCTTCATCATGTATCAATTCCTATGCCTCAGGAGGCTGAGACTTTATAAGAACACTGAGAAATCCAGAGAAGATTTATTTTTGCACATTCATGTATATGGAGTCTCATTGATCTTTTGGAAAATTTCTCTGGGCTATAATACATTCAGAAACTGGATTGATGGAAATTAGGTTTGCTTTCTAAAATTGCAATACCAGTCTACAGTTTTCCTCCACACCAAATCCATGGAATTTCTTGGCATTAACCACCTTTTAAATGCAAACCAATCTAATGTGTGCAGTCATTGTTATTGTAATTTTGTGTCTCTCTTATAAATGACTTTGAGCATCTCTTCATATGCTTGTTAGTCTTTTGACATTTCTTTTTATATCTTTTTTTCTACTTCTTTTTTGGATTCATCTCCTATTTGTTATTTCTCTGCCAACTTTGTCTATAGTATCCTTTAATGAACAGAAGTCTTCTTCGTAGTCTTCCTTTTTTTTCTTGTAATATGCTTGTGCTTTTGAGTTTTTGCTTAAGGCATTGTTATCCACAAAAAAATAGGCCCTAACAACATTCCCATATCTTATATTTAATTAACTTTATAGATTTTCTGTTCACATTTTCACTTAACTCATCGTTAGTATATGGAGCCATGTAAAGATTGCTTTATTTTTCTTTACCTATGAACTTGTATTTTCAAAATTTTCTGCTCAAAAATGTGAACTCCTCATTGTTATACATTATATTATCTAGGCCTCTGTCATTACAATTTAAACAGCACTAACCCAGTGACTACACCAATGTCACTGTTCAATATGGATGTATGTGTTTATGAGCATATATTTATATAAATAATTGAATATATATGCATATGAGATATATATTATATACTATACTGTATATAATTATATATATATATATATAAATAATTGTCATTTTCATCACCTCCACCTGTATCATGCTAGCCCAAGCCACAATCATCTCTCATTTATGCAACTTCAGTTGCCTTACAATTGGTTTTACTGCTTTTACACTTGACCCTCAACTCTATTCTCCACTCAGCAATCAGATTGTTTATTCAAACCATCCTTAATAAAATCCAAAGACTTCAGCTGAGCCTACCAATAAATATATAAAATACACTGTTTTTTCGCTAACTTATCTTTTTTTAATCACTATTCTTCAATATTATTTGCATTACTAAATATCTTTTTATCCTTCAAACCTTCACACACACTCAAGCCTCAGGGGATCAGTATTTGCTGTTACCTCTGTCTGAAAACCTCTTACACTTAGATATTTGTCTGTTTCCCTCATTCATGCTGTCATGTACCCAAATTTAAACACCTTTGAGGAGGTCTTCAATAGTCTCCCTGTCTAAAATACATTATTCCTCATTTCCTATTACCGTATCTTTCCTCATTATACTCCTAGAACACATGAATACATTATATTAGATTTATATGTATTTATTTTCTTATTTGTATTCTCACTCTCTTTCTCTGTCATAAGTTAAGCTTCATGAGGGTGGAGATTATATTTTGTTCTCCACTATATGTCTTGTCATATAATAGGAAATCAGTGAGTTTTAAATGAATAAATTAGTAGATCTCCAGATGATAGGAAGCATACAGTTGTAAAGATTTGATCATACAGATATTAGAAAGAAATTAATTGAAGACCAGTCTACATTTTGAATTCAAGCTTAGAAGGGAAAACACAGTAAAGAATAAAATAATAATTAGAATCCTAACATTTAGGCACTGGTTTATTGTGAATATCATTACTACTCTTCAAAACCAAAAGACATAACCTAAAGGAATATAAAAACAGTGGGAAAAGAATTATCAGCATATTAAATGATTTGAAGAACTGTTAAGTATATTGAAAATAAGGCACTAATAAAATACTTTAAAAGACTATAATTAAATTTATATACTTTAAATAATGTGTAAATATTTGGATATTTTATACTATTTGATGATGGTTGAATAAATTAGTTTTATATTTGTCAGTGTCATTGTTGAGAATTGCAGTATTCTATTCACACTTGCAAAGAAATCATAGCTTATTTAAAAATAGAGTATTGATCATGATTTGTTTAGTCTGTATTCCATTCAAATAGTCTTAATGTGTACTAAGCATCTACCTAGTTGAGTCAGTCAACTGCACAGAAATAATTTGTTTGCTTGAATCATGTAGTAAAAAATGATATGCAAACAATGTTTTAGCCTATAAATATAATTACTTAAATAACAAAAACTTGTAAGACTTTTGCATCAAAATGTAACACAAAATATTTATCACAAAAATAAAACCAAAGGAGTGAAAAATATTAGAGCAAGTATTCTTTCTCTCTAAGAACATTGACATAATTGTAATTTCTCTTTATCCACATTACATATACATGTCTCCTGCTTTTTTGTTTTCATTAGCTTGGGGTTTCATATTTGGAGGATATGGGTCATCTTTAGTTTTCATTATATCAGATGACCATAAATTTTGAAAGATAGTGCTGGTTCAAAATGACTTTCAAAACCCAATTGGAAGATTATACTACAAAACATGACCAGGGACTGGAGGTTTCTCATGCTGTTTCCAAACAAAACAAACAAAATGATGAAGTGTACCTGCTTACAAAATCTTAGAACCCTGACTATGTACTTTACACACTTATATACTGATCTAGAAAAACAGTAGTTTTTTTTTTTAAGAATGAAGGAAAATTTAAATGATTTAATCACATTTGTTCTTTTAAATGATGAGGAAATACACTTTACCTGCAGTTGCTTATCGCATTCATAAGATTTCTCACATTAACCACAGTTAGCACTTAACAGTTTACTTGTTTACTTATCCCTTTAAAAAGATTGTTTTATTTACCTTTAGAAATCTCTGTTAGCAAAACTATATTATGCTCCAGGAAAGAGAAATGAAGTAATAAAAATTCCAGAAGATATCAGAGTGGTGTGGAGTTAATAAATTGCGTGGGAATCTCAACAGTGATTATACATTATTATGTTTATTTTAATTACTGATAGGTCCTTCGAGATTAACACTTAAATAAAGGGAGAAATGTTTCTTTATGTTGTGTGCCAAGAGGACTCATAAATAATACATTCATATTTGCCAGTTAGTACCTGAATTTTAATCAGTAACCTTCTGTCATGTAGTAATGCATTTATACATCTGTTATATGATTTATTATTTGCACCCCAATGAGTAATGAACATGTCAAATCACATTATCTGTGATGCAAAAATTTTAAATTCCAAGAAAGATTTTGTTTCTTTTGTAGATGTGTGACATATCTTTTAAAATCCTGGGTTTAAATACAAGAATTAAGTATTATTCTCTACCTATTCCATCTATATAAAATTCTCTGTGTGCCATTCATGTTAGAAATGAGGACCTAGATATTAAACTTGAGATCACACACCTCTGAATTGAATAGTCATATTAAAAATGCAATCATTTATCTGTAATTAAAAGATATATTTACAGAAATATTACTTTGTATATTTATTAGGGGATATATATCTTAATTGGATTGTATAGGCTCACTTAAATATATTTATCAAAAATGTTAACATTTTTTATTATTTTGAATTCTCTTAATTACAAAACAAAAAAATGTATATTTTTAAAAATTTAAACAAGGGAACAGGAAAGTGATGAGTTAAAAATATTCCTAACCCCAATCCTACTTCATGGAAGGAAGTTGTCCTGTCCCCTTCCCTCCCAAAAAATACCTTCAAGATCTTTAACAATTTGCAGCTCCATCTCTCTATATATCATCCATCAGTCTGAATATATTTGGAATGATTCTAGAATGCTTTACATTAGATGGAAATTATATATTCTTGATGTTTATACAGAAGTAAAACATTAAAGATGACTGAATCTCATGACTTTTATTCCTAGTACTTTTCTTCCTTCATGCATCATCACTTCACTAAGGTTTTATTAACCACTCCTTGATTTGGTTTTCCAGGAAAACTATTATTTTTCTAAGACCAATTTGGCAATTAAAAATGTCTACAGGAGGTAGGTTGATAATGTAATCAAGTAGAGTGGCCTGAGTTTATCAATGCCTGTATTCCTATAATCTACTACATTCCTGAGCATTTCTTTCCATAGCATACAACTTCTATGCAAAACTTTTATTTTCAGAGGTTTATAAATCTGAGCGATTTCTCACTTTAGTCTTTCTTAAAATTAAAAACAAAAAGCAAAAAAAAAAATAATTTCTACATTTTTACTTGACCACAATGTCAAAGACAAATTGGGAAAGGAAAGTACTGTGACAAACAAGTAACTATGTTTTCCATGCAAAATATGCAGCAACTGTTTACTTCTTTTTAAAGATAAGCCAAAGATTCTTACTTTGATTTGGAATCTATTGGACTGTGATTTTGGAAACAAATTGTAATTTCTTTAAAACACTGTATGTGTCTAACATATATAAAATGAGTTAGTATTGAACTCAATTTTAAAGTTTATTGTAAGAATAATTCTTCATAGTAATGTCAAATATATTTTTTAACTCCAGCTATGTGTATCAGTATAAAACATCATACTCCTAATATATTTTTTGTCTATATAATTCTTACTTTATTTTAATTTTTATCTGGGTCAGAATTACAAAAAAAATCTTAATTTTATTGATCTTTTATTTTTATATATGAGATCTTTGTGTTTTTTTAATTTATTTTATTGAAGTATAGTTGATTTACAATGTTGTGTAAATATCTACTGTACAGCAAAATGATTCAGTTATATATATATATATAGACATATATATATACACACACACACACCTTATTTGTCATATTCTTTTCCATTATGGTTTATCACAGGATATTGCATGTGGTTCCATGTGCTGTAGAGTAGGACCTTAGAGCTTATTCATTCTATATATAATAGTTTGCATCTGCTAATCCCCAAATCCCAATTTAGCCCTTTTCCGCACCCTCCACCCTGCAACCACAAGTCTGTTCTCTATGCCTGTGAGTCTGTTTCTGTTTTGTAGGTAAGTTCATTTGTGTTATATTTTAGATTCCATATAGAAGTGGCATCATATGGTATTTGTTTTTTCCTTTCTGACTTACTTCACTTAGTATGATAATCTGTAAATTCATCCATGTTGCTGCAAATGGCATTATTTCATTCTTTTTTATGGCTGAGTAATATCCCATATTATATATATATATATACACACACCTCATCTTCTTTATCCATTCATCTGTCAATGGACATTTAGGTTGCCTCCATGTCTTGGCTATTGTAAATAATGCTGCAGTGTACATTGCGGTGCATGTAGTTTTTCGAATTATAGTTTTCTCTGGACATATCCCCAGGAGTGGGATTGCAGGATCCTATGTCAACTGTATTTTTCATTTTCTGAGGAAGCTCCATACTGTTTTCATTAGTGGCTGCCCCAATTTACATTCCCACAAACAGTGTGGGAGGAATCCATTTTCCCCACACCCTCTCCAGCATTTTTATTTGTAGACTTTTTGTGTGTGTATGTGTGTGTTTGTGTTACGCAGGCCTCTCACTGCTGTGGCCTCTCCCACTGTGGAGCTCCGGATGCCCAGGCTCAGCGGCCATGGCCCACGAGCCCAGCCACTCCGTGGCATGTGGAATCTTCCCGGACCGGGTCACGAACCCATGTCCCCTGCATCGGCAGGCAGACTCTCAACCACTGCACCACCAGGGAAGCCCTGTTTGTAGACTTTTTAATGATGGCCATTCTGACTGGTGTGAGGTAGTACCTCATGGTAGTTTTGATTTACATTTCTAATAATTATTGATGTTGAGCATCTTTTCATGTGCCTGTTGGCCATCTGTATGCCTCCTTTGGAGAAACGTCTATTTAGATCTTCTGCCCAGTTTTTAGTTGGTTTGTTTTGTTTTGTTTTGTTTTTTAATATTAAGTTGTGTGAGCTGTTTGTATATTTTGGAAATTAAGTGCTTGTCAGTCACATGGTTTGCAAATATTTACTCTCATTCTGTAAGTTGTCTTATCTTTTCGCTTTGTTTATGGTATACTTTGCTGTACAAAAGCTAGTAAGTTTGATTCAATCCCATTTGTTTACTTTTGCTTTTATTTCTATTGCCTTGGGAGGCTGACATACCTAAGAAAACAGTACAATTTATGTTAGAGAATGTTTTGGCTATGTTCTCTTCTAAGAGTTTTATGGTATCATGTCTTATATTTAACTCTTTAAGCCATTTTGAGTTTATGTTTGTGTATGGTGTGAGGGTGTGTTCTGACTTCATTGACTTACATGAAGCTGTCCAACTTTCCCAACACCACTTGCTGAAGAGACTGTCTTTTCTCCATTGTATATTCTGGCCTCCTTTGTTGAAGATTAATTGACCATAGGTATGTAGGTTTATTTCTGGGCTCTCTATTCTGTTCCATTGATCTATATGTATGCTTTTCTGCCAGCACCACACTGTTTTGCTTACTGTAGCTTTGTAGTATTGTCTGAAGTCTGGAAGGGTTATGTATCCTGCTTTGTTCTTTTTCCTCAGGATTGCTTTGGCAATTCTGGGTCTTTTATGATTCCATATAAATTTTAGGATTATTTGTTCTATTTCTGTGAAAAATGTCATGGGTAATTTCATAGAGATTGCATTAAATCTGTAGGTTGCTTTGGGTAATATGACCATTTTAACAATATTAATTCTTCCAATACAAAAGCATGGATATCTTTCCATTTCTTTGAATCATTTTCAGTTTCCTTTATTAATGTTTTATAGTTCTCAGTATATAAGTGTTTTACCTCCTTGGACAGGTTTATTCCTAAATTTTTTTTTTTGTTGTCTTTTTTTTTGATACAATTCTAAAAGGATTTTTTTTTTTTACATTCCCTTTCTGATCTTTCATTGTTAGTGTAAAGAAATGCACCTGATTTCTGTATGTTAATCTTGTATCCTGCTACCTTGCTGAATTTGTTTATCAGTTCTAGTAGTTTTTGCATGGAGTCTTTAGGGTTTTCTATATATAGTATCATGTTACCTGCATAAAATGATGATTTTACTTCTTCCCTTCCAATTTGGATATATTTTATTTCTTTTTCTTGTATGACTGCTGTGGCTAGGACTTCCAATACTATGTTGAATAGAAGTGGTGAGAGTGGGAATTCTTGTCTTGTTCCAGATTTCAGCAGGAAGGCTTTCAGTTTTTCACCATTGAGAATTATATTGGCTGAGGATCTGTCATAAATAACTTGTATTATGTTGAAATATATTCTCTCTATACCCACTTTGGTAAGAATTTGTATCATAAATGGATGTTGAATTTTATCAAATGCTTTTTTCTTTATCTATTGAGATGATCATATAGTTATTGTCTTTTCTTTTGTTGATATAGTGTATCACATTGGTTGATTTGCATATGTTGAACCATCCCTGTGACCCTGTGATGAATCCAACTTGGTTGTTGTGTAACTATTTTTGTGTGTTGTTGGATTTGGTTTGCTAGTAATTTATTGAGAATTCTTGCATCTATATTCATCAAAAATATTGGCCTGTAATTTTCTTTTTTGATAGTATCTTTTTCTGGTTTTAGTATCATGGTGATGCTGGCTTTTTAGAATGTCTTTGGGAGTAAGGGGTTGAGAAGGATCAGTATAAGTTTTTCTTTCTATATTTGGTAGAATTTGCTAGTGAAGTCATCTTGTCCTGGACTTTTCTTTATAGGGAGTTTTTCTATTACAAATTCTATTGGGCTGGCCAAAAAGTTCATTTGGGTTTTTCTGTAACATGGAAAAACCTGAACAAACTTTTTGGCCAACCCAATATTTCACTTCTAGTGATCTGTCTGTTAAATTATCTGTTTCTTCTTGATTCAGTTTTTGTGGGCTGTTGTTTCTAGAAACTTGTCCATTTCTTCTAGATTGTTGAATTTGTTGGCATATAATTGTTCATAGTGTTGTTTTTTTGTTTTGTTTTGTTTTGGTATTTCTATGGTATCAGTTGTTATTCTCCTTTTTCATTTCTTATTTTCTTTTATGGCATCCTCTCTCTTTTCTTCTTGTGAGCCTGGACAGAGCTTTGTTAATTTTGTCCTTTCAAAGAACCAGCTCTTGGTTTTATTGATTTTTTCTATTTTTTTAAACCCTATTTTGTTTATATCCTCTCTGATCTTTATCATTTTCTTCCTTCTGCTGATGTTAGGTTTTGTTTATTTCTCTTTTTCTACTTCTTTTAGGTGGCAGGTTAGGTTGTTTGAGATTTTTCTCTTTTTTTGAGGAAGTCCTGTATTGCTATGAACTCCCCTCTAAGAACTGCTTTTGCTGCATCCCAAAGATTTTGTACAGCTGTGTTTTCATTGTCATTTGTCTCAAGGCTTTCCTCTTTCATTTCATCTTTGACCCATTGTTTTTGTTTGTTTGTTTCTTGTTTTTCTGGGGTTTTTGGTAGCATGTTATTTAGTCTCCATGTAATCATTTTTTTCTCATTTATTTTTCTGTGGTTGATTTGTAGTTTCATGCCATTGTGGTCAGAAAAGATGCTTAAAATAATTTCTGTACTCTAAAATTTGTTGAGGTTTGTTTTGTGCCCTAATTTTGTGCCCTAGTATTGCAGTCAATCCTAGAGAATGTTCCATGTGCACTTGAAAAGAATGTGTATCCTGGGGGTGTTTTGGAAGTAATGTCCTGAAAATACCAATTAAATCTAACTGTTATATTGTATCCTTTAGGATCTCTGTTGCCTTATTGATTTTCTGTCTAGAAGATCTGTCATTTGATGTGAATGGGGTGTTAAAGGCTCCTCAATTTCTCCCTTTATGTCTGTTAGTATTTGTTTTATGTATTTGAATGCTCCTATATTGGGTTCATATATATAGACCAGTGTAGTATTCCCTTCTTGTATTGATCCTTTTATCATCATATAGTGTCTGTCTTTATCTTTCTAAGTCTATCTTTCAACATAGACTTTATGGTTTAAAGTCTGTTTTGGAAATCTAGTTTTTCATATAAGTATATATTGCTTTTTTTATATGAAACTGACATTTTAAAATATACTTTGTAAATGTTTGCAGTTATCTTTATTAATTTTTTCTTTTAAAATATAAACACTGTACTTCAGTTTTCAACTGTGATGCAATAATTGATAGAAAACCAACTCTCTTGTAGTTAATGGCTAAAAATTCTGGCAATAATATAACTAAAGTAAAACACTTATTTGAAGCATTGGAGACTTTTTGAGGTTTGAGGAAGCCATCATTTGATGAGACCAAAATAACTTAGAAAACCAATGCACATTGAGTGTACATGCTGGTTTTGGTTTGGCTCCATGTGCCAATTCTTAAGCTGCAGAGGAAAGAAGCTATGGAGTCAAAGTTGCCAATGGGAGGTGATAATCCAACTGAGCTTTCAGGAATAATGTGGGCTGGAACAGGAAAAAAAAAAATGAAGCTTAGATTTGCCACAGTAGCAAAGCATGATGGGCCTAGATTTTAGGGATAAGGGAAACACAGGGAGATGTGAAGAACATACCACTCTAATATTTTTCTCTCAAAGATGTGTAAGGCTAGGCATTAAAAAATCTGAAAAGAGGTCAGACTTCTGCCTCTGTGAAGACAGAGTATTCATACTTTTCTGAATTCTCTGGCAATGAACAACCCTGGGAATTATACATTAAAACAAACATAGAATGACTCTAAAACTTGGACAGAAGAAGGAAGACCAGCTAAGGAACTAAGGACCCAAGGAAAAACATAAATGTAAATTTCCTTGGTTGGATTTTTGCCTCATATACACTAGATTTGCAGTGGAAGAAGCCAGCAACCCAGAAGTGCAAACAGAGGTAGATAAAAGTGTCCCGACAAGAGCCTACTTTCTCTAGTCAAATGACAAGAAATACAGAAAACTAGCAAGACAAAAATAATTTAGAAAGTAAATGCAAAATACCACAAACACAAAAAATTCTGGCTCCATACTCACCCATGCCACGAAAGGCCAACTGAGAAACTTAGAACCATCCTACACTGCCTAGGTGATGTCAAAGGAAGCTGAGTAGGGAGCCAGGGACTTTTATCCCCACCAGGCAGTGACATAGTGAAGATACTATGGCTTTCTTTAACATGAATTTAGGTCAAATGGATATCCATTAGAAAAATAATGAATCTTAACCCCTACAACAGACATAACCTCAATTTTAAATGGATCATAGACCTAAATGTGATGGTAAAACAATAACGTTTTGAAATATAATCATAGGTCAATACCTTTATTAACTTTGAGTAGTAAACAATATATTAAACAGGGAATAAGTGTACTAACCATAAAATAAATACTTGATAAATTGAGCTGCATTAAAATCATGAACTTAGGTCTTCAAATATTACCATTAAGAGGGTGATTTGGCAAACTACAGAGTGAGAGAAAATATTTGCAATACATATGTTTGATAACATATCCTGTGCAGAATATATAAAGAAGCAAAATTAATCAATAAGAGAAAGAGGAGAAGTAGCCATATAAGGATGGATCAACAAGGTTGCTGCTGTAGGCAACAGGGGCTCAATTGATGTATTGGAAGCTGAATAATTTTTCATTCTCCAATCTTGAGAATTACAGTTGGGGAGGCGGGATTAACTGCTCCACGTTTTTAAGCTGCACTCATACACAAGGAGAAATAGTTCTGTTGTTGATACAGAATGCTTTGAGGGAGAATGTAGAAAGATGCATGGCATTCCTGACACATTGTCAGTGAGAGAATGGACCTGTCCATAACAGCTGCAGCCCAAATTAAAGACTGAGGGACATGATGTTGGGCACTGATGAAGTCAGCTCCATCATCAGTTAGGTGCAGAGCTAAAAAAAAAAAAAAAAAATGAACTAAAGAGTAGAGGAGGGAATAATGTAAAAGATTACCCTGGACTCTTCGGTGAAAGTGGACAATTTCTACGTTTTCTCCCTTTTGGTCTAGTGTAACCATTATTTAGCTGTCCATGCAATGCAGGATGGTGCCTGTATTAAGTCACTCTTTCTATTTTTCATGAATTTTTATCACGTATTATATTTATTATCAAGTGTTATCATAGCTACATAAAAATTGCAAAGTAAAATTTGGACCTCAAACAAAAGAGGATGAATATTTTGAACAAGAATATAAATTAGCACTTAATATTTGTCTAATTATGGATATATATATATATATATATATATATATATATATATATACGCTTTCAAGGCCTCACATACTTTTTTTCACATTCCATTTGACTATGAAAGTGTTTAAGGTATAAGACAAAATTAATGTAGAAAAAAAATCGGAGTTTAGCTTTTACATTTGTTTCTACCCCAAATATGATTTTAAAAAATATATACTCCATGTTTGTACATGAAATGGAATTACAGAAAAAAAATGTTTTACAAATTCATTCTTACCAGGTCTTTGTAAAAGCAGAAAGAATCCAGCAAGTTTAAAATCTTTAAAAATGTTAAGTATATTCATAAATTCCTACTTTCTCAATATATAGTTATCAGAGTAGTCTGTTCTGCTACTTTACACAGATGTGTACTCTAGAGTCTGTGGCAAACACTTGTCAGTACACTTACATATGTTTTCCTTATAAAGCTAGAATTATTTAAGCAGGACATTTATTTTACACGTCATACTATTGACATTTATGTCTTAGCACTGATTACACATAACCACAGCAAATCGGGATGAGAGTCATGTATTGCTATTTAACAATTGTTTGAATTTATTTTTAGTGATTCTTTAATGATTGTAAACTCAAAACAGAAAGAACTTATGACAAAAATAATATACCAAATAGGACATATAGATGTAAGTTCTTATTTCTAAAATTTAGTAGAGAAAGAAATTCTGACTACAACAATAATCTAAGAAGACTAAATTATTTTGAAACTTCATCAATGTCTCAAGTATAAATAAAAATTTTTCAGCGGTGAAAAGTCCTCAATAACATTGATTGAACCACATTTTTAAGGGCAAAAACAGCCATATTTCAACAGGGAGTTTAGACATTGATATATTTATCACATGGACACCTTTCTGGTTCAGCTCATACAACAGTGAAATATTGCCTTTGTGAGAATTTACAACCATAATATGATATTCATAGCTCATTCTTTTATTTATTGAAGTCTCCTTAATACTAGCAAAGTTATAAATGGTGAATTAAATCACAAAAATGTAGTTGCAATTCAATCTAAATCTTCCCTTAAAGTTAAACACAAGCAAAGAAGGTTTGGAAAATGATTATCAGTAACAATTTGGTTTTATAGCTTAATAATTAATTTTATAAAAGTGAAATATATGAGGTAAAGTTACTTAATTAGCTAATGCATTGGGGGAAAATTCTTCAGAAACTCAGAGTATGTATTTGAGGTGAGAAATCTACATGACAGCTTTTAGTGTGTGCAGCAGGGTATAGCTCTATACAGTTTTTGCTTTGATTATAATGTGAATCAATAAGGAAATCAGGGCCTCCCTGGTGGCGCAGTGGTTGAGAGTCCGCCTGCCGATGCAGGGGATGCGGGTTCGTGCCCCGGTCTGGGAGGATCCCATATGCCGCGGAGCGGCTGGGCCCGTGAGCCATGGCCGCTGAGCCTGCGCGTCCGGAGCCTGTGCTCCGCAACGGGAGAGGCCACAACAGTGAGAGGCCCGCGTACGGAAAAAAAAAAAAAAAAAAAAAAAAAAAAAATAAGGAAATCAATTTTGAAACAAAGTCTTAGAGAGAATAAACCTTTTTTGTCTATTAAATTTAGATAATATGATATTGGAAAGTTCACCCCTCCTTAACAGATTAACTTGTGCCTAAACAACATTCTAACAATGTGGAATTCATACTTCTTTTCCAAAATTATTCTTAAACTTCAACAAAAGTATTTAAAATAACTATAACTCTTGCTATTAACTAAATATTACATGTAACTAAATTCATTAGTAATAGTAAGATCTACACCAAGAAATAGCTAAAAAATGTTTTCAATAAAATATTTTTAAAGAAGAAATTTATTTATAGAAATGTAAATAAACTTAATTTTCTAATATAAAATAAAAATTAATAATTTTGATCTGGCTACACTTAGACACTATTCTTTGCACTACAAATGCACAAAAGACAGAAGTTTACCTAGAATAGAAAAGTGAAGTGTCTATAATTAAAATGAGAAAATAATTGTAATTAGGTAACAAGTTTTTATATATCTTAATCATTTCATACACAAATATTTTTTTGAAATTGTTGTAATTTATGAATTGATAGTAAATCCCATGATGTAAAAATTTAAATAGGACCAAAAAAGTGATAAAGTGAAATGCATTCTTAGCCACTATATACCTCAAGTGCCAAATTCTCCTCCCCAAATCTACTGTGATGAAAACAGAATCCAGAAATAATAATAAAAATTAAAATATATAACTTATGTTTCACAAAATATCCACATATACAGTACTATGGAACTTAGAGAAGAAGAGGGGTATTGTATTTTTCAAAGAAGAATATGAGTATTAATGCATTTGGGAACAAGAAACAGCAAACATAAATACAGATCTTAAAAAACTTATAGTTAAACACAAGAAAAAAATAACATAGTACATAAGTTATCTAAACATATAATTGAAAGAACCTTCAATCTATCAAATGGAAGACAGGAAAAAAGGAACAAAGCAGGAAATTTTATAAAAAATGCCATATATGATAGTTGACATTAATCCTAAATTAATTCTAATAATAAATATTGATGTGATAAAACTTACAAAAGAAAAGAAAATCTCAGATTGATGATACAAGAAGTTGCTGCAGCAATAAAGAATCATTTAAACTTAAAAGATATAGGGGGGTTAGATAGCCTCATCCACCAGAGGGCACACAGCAGAAACAAGAAGAACTACAATCCTGCAGCCTGTGGAACAAAAACCACATTCACAGAAAGACAGACAAGATGAAAAGGCAGAGGGATATGTACCAGATGAAGGAACAACATAAAACCCCAGAAAAACAACTAAAAGAAGTAGAGATAGACAACCTTCCAGAAAAAGAATTAAGAATAATGATAGTGAAGATGATCCAGGACCTCGGAAAAAGAATGGAGGCAAATATTGAGAAGATGCAAGAAATGTTTAACAAAGACCTAGAAGAATTAAAGAAAAAACAAACAGAGATAAACAATACAATAACTGAAATGAAAACTACACTAGAAGGAATCAATAGCAGAATAACTGAGGCAGAAGAATGGATAAGTGACCTGGAATACAGAATGGTGGAATTCACTGCTGCAGAACAGAATAAAGAAAAAAGAATGAAAATAAATGAAGACAGCTTAAGAGACCTCTGGAACAACATTAAATGAAACAACATTCACATTATAGGGGTCCCAGAAGGAGAAGAGAAAGAGAAAGGACCAGAGAAAATATTTGAAGAGATTATAGTTGAAGACTACCCTAACATGGGAAAGGAAAGAGCCACCCAAGTCCAGGAAGCACAGCGAGTCCCATACAGGATAAACCCAAGGAGAAACGTGACAAGACACATAGTAACCAAATTTGAAAAAATTAAAGACAAAGAAAAATTATTGAAAGCAGCAAGGGAAAAATGACAAATAACATACAAGGGAACTCCCATAAGGTTAACAGCTGATTTCTCAGCAGAAACTCTACAAGCCAGAAGGGAGTGGCATGATATACTTAAAGTGATGAAAGGGAAGAACCTACAACCAAGATTACTCTACCTGGCAAGGATCTCATTCAGGTTTGAAGGAGAGATCAATAGCTTTACAGACAAGCAAAAGCTAAGAGAATTCAGCACCACCAAACCGGCTCTACAACAAATGCTAAAGGAACTTCTCAGAGTGGGAAACACAAGAGAAGAAAATGACCTACAAAAACAAACCCAAAACAATTAAGAAAATGGTCATAGGAACATACATATCGATAATTACCCTAAACATGAATGGATTAAATGCTCCAACCAAAAGACACAGGCTTGCTGAATGGATACAAAAACAAGACCCATATATATGCTATCTGCAAGAGACCCACTTCAGACCTAGGGACACATGCAGACTGAAAGTGAGGGGATGGAAAAAGATATTCCATGCAAATGGAAATCAAAAGAAAGCTGGAATAGCTATACTCATATCAGATAAAATAGACTTTAAAATAAAGAATGTTACAAGAGACAAGGAAGAACACTACATCATGATCAAGGGATCAATCCAAGAAGTTATAACAATTATAAATATATATGCACCCAACATAGGAGCACCTCAATGCATAAGGCAACTGCTAACAGCTATAAAAGAGGAAATTGGCGGTAACACAATAATACTGGGAGACTTTAACACCTCACTTACACCAATGGACAGATCATCCAAAATGAAAATAAATAAGGAAACAGAATCCTTAAATGACACAGAAGACCAGATAGATTTAATTGAGATTTATAGGACATTCAATCCCCAAACCGCAGATTACACTTTCCTCTCAAGTGTGCACAGAACATTATCCAGGATAGATCACATCTTGGGTCACAAATTAAGCCTCAATAAATTTAAGAAAATTGAAATCATATCAAGCATCTTTTCTGATCACAATGCTATGAGATTAGAAGTGAATTACATGGAAAAAAATGTAAAACACACAAATACATGGAGGCTAAAAAACACGTTACTAAATAACCAAGAGATCACTGAAGAAATCAAAGAGGAAATCAAAAAATACCTAGAGACAAATGACAATGAAAACATGATGATCCAAAACCTATGGGGTGCAGCAAAACCAGTTCTAAGCAGGAAATTTATAACTATACAAGCCTACCTCAAGAAACAAGAACAATCTCAAGTAAACAATCTAACCTTACACATAAAGGAACTAGAGAAAGGAGAACAAACAAAACCCAAAGTTAGCAGAAGGAAAGAAATCATACACATCAGAGCAGAAATAAATGAAATAGAAACAAAGAAAACAATAGCAAAGATCAATAAAACTAAAAGCTGGTTCTTTGAGAAGATAAACAAAATTGATAAACCATTAGCAAGACTCATGAAGAAAAAGAGGGAGAGGACTCAAATCAATAAAATTAGAAATTATAAAGGAGAAGTTACAATGGACACTGCAGAAATACAAAGCATCCTAAGAGACTACTACAAGCAACTCTATGCCTATAAAATGGACAACCTGGTAGAAATGGACAAATTCTTAGAAAGGTACAGCCTTCCAAGACTGAACCAGGAAGAAACAGAAAATATGAACAGACCAATCACAGGTAATGAAATTGAAACTGTGATTAAAAATTACCCAAGAAACAAAAGTCCAGGAACAGATGCCTTCGCAGGTGTATTCTATGAAACATTTAGAGAAGAGCTAACACCCATCCTTCTCAAACTCTTCCAAAAAATTACAGAGGAAGGAACACTCCCAAAGTCATTCTATGAGGCCACCATCACCCCGATACCAAAACCAGACAAAGATACTACAAAAAAATTAAATTACAGACCAATATCACTGATGAATATACATGCAAAAATCCTCAACAAAATACTAGCAAACAGAATCCAACAACACATTAAAAGGATCATACACCATGATGAAGTGGGGTTTATCCAAGGGATGCAAGGATTCTTCAGTATATGCAAATCAATCAATGTGATGCATCATTTAACAAATTGAATAATAAAAAACATATGATCATCTCAATAGATGCAGAAAAAGCCTTTGACAAAATTCAACACCGATTTATGATAAAAACTCTACAGAAAGTGGGCATAGAGGGAACCTATCTCAACATAATAAAGGCCATATAGTGCAAACCCACAGCAAACATCAACCTCAATGGTGAAAAACTGAAAGCATTTCCTCTAAGATCAGGAACAAGATAAGTATGTCTACTCTCACCACTATTATTCAACATAGTTTTGGAAGTCCTAGCCATGGCAATCAGAGAGGAAAAAGAAATAAAAGGAATACAAATTGGAAAAGAAGAAGTAAAGCTGTCACTGTTTGCTGATGACATGATACTATACATAGAGAATCCTAAAAGTGCCACCAGAAAGCAACTAGAGCTAATCAATGAATTTGGTTAAGTTGCAGGATACAAAATTAATGCACAGAAATCTCTTGCATTCCTATACACTAATGATGAAAAATCTGAAAGAGAAATTATGGAAACACTCCCATTTACCATTGCAACAAAAAGAGTAAAATACCTAGGAATAAACCTACCTATGGAGACAAAAGACCTATATGCAGAAAACTATAAGACACTGATGAAAGAAATTAAAGAGGATACCAACAGATGGAGAGATATACCATGTTCTTGGATTGGAAGAATCAATATTGTGAAAATGACTATACTACCCAATGCAATCTATAGATTCAATGCAATCCCTATCAAATTACCAATGGCATTTTTTATGGAACTAGAACAAATCATCTTAAAATTTGTATGGAGACACAAAAGACCCCGAACAGCCAAAGCAGACTTGAGGGAAGAAACAGAGCTGGAGGAATCAGACTCCCTGACTTCAGACTATACTACAAAGCTACAGTGATCAAGACAATATGGTACTGGCACAAAAATAGAAACATAGATCAATACAACAAGATAGAAAGCCCAGAGGGAAACCCATGCAGCTATGGTCAACTAATCTATGACAAAGGAGGCAAAGATATACAATGGAGAAAAAACAGTCTTTTCAATAACTGGTGCTGGGAAAACTGGACAGCTACATGTAAAATAATGAAATTAGAACACTCCCTAACACCATACACAAAAATAAACTCAAAATGGATTCGAGACCTAAATGTAAGACCGGACACTGTAAAACTCTTAGAGGAAAACATAGGAAGAACACTCTTTGACATAAATCACAGCAAGGTCTTTTTTGATCCACCTTCTAGAGTAATGGAAATGAAAAGAAAAATAAACAAACGGGACCTAATGAAACTTCAAAGGAAACCATAAACAGGACGAAAAGACAACCCTCACAATGGTAGAAAATATTTGCAAACGAATCAATGGACAAATGATTAATCTCCAAAATATATAAACAGCTCATGCAGCTCAATATTGAAAAACAACAACCCAATTCAAAAATGGGCAGAAGACCTAAATAGACATTTCTCCAAAGAAGACATACAGATGGCCAAGAAGCACATGAAAAGCTGCTCAACATCACTAATTATTAGAGAAATATAAATCAAAACTACAATGAGTTGTCACCTCACACTAGTTAGAATGGGCATCATCAGAAAATCTACAAACAACTAATGCCGGAGAAGGTGTGGAGAAAAGGGAACCCTCTTGCACTGTTGGTGGGAATGTAAATTGATACAGCCACTATGGAGAACATTATGGAGGTTCCTTAAAAAACTACAAATAGGGGCTTCCCTGGTGGCGCAGTGGTTGAGAGTCCGCCTGCCGATGCAGGGGACACGGGTTCGTGCCCCGGTCCGGGAAGATCCCGCATGCCGCGGAGCGGCTGGGCCCGTGGGCCATGGCCGCCGAGCCTGCGCGTCTGGAGCCTGGGCTCCGCAACGGGAGAAGCCACAGCAGTGAGAGGCCCACGTATAGCAAAAAAAAAAAAAAAAACTACAAATAGAATTACCATATGATCCATCAATCCCATTACTGGGCATATACCCAGAGAAAAGCATAATTCAAAAAGACACATGCAACCCAATGTTCACTGCAGCAGTATTTACATTAGCCAGGTCTTGGAAGCAACCTAAATGCCCATCAAAAGATGAATGGATAAAGAAGATGTGATACATATATACAATGGAATATTGCTCAGCCATAGAAAGGAACAAAATTGGGTCATTTGTTGAGACGTGGATGGATCTGGAGACTGTCATACAGAGTGAAGTCAGAAAGAGAAAAACAAATAACATATATTAATGCATGTATGTGGAACCTAGAAAAATGGTACAGATGAACCAGTTTGCAGGGCAGAAGTTGTGACACAAATGTAGAGAACAAACGTATGGACACCAAGGGGGAAAACTGCAGTGGAGTGGGGATGATGGTGTGCTGAACTGGGCGATTGGGATTGACATGTATACTCTGATGTGTATAAAATTGATGACTAATAAGCACTTTTCGTATAAAACAAACAAACAAAAACAACTAATACTAATCTTTCTTTGGCTTATTTGTATGGAAATATGTTAATATAAATGTTTCAGACATTGCATGAAATTTCTAAAAAATCTTATATGTTCTGGTATAATGTTATAAGTCATAATTCTAGTTATCACTTTAAAATGTATATCTCAGAAATAACTAAAAAAAAGTAAAAATAAATAAATAAATAAATAAAATGAAGTCTTCCTTTAAAAAAAGAAAAAAAAAAGATATAGGGGGGTTCAAATATGAAGGAATGGACAAGATATAACAAGGACAGATGACCTAAAAAAAGACTAAGTTACTGATGTCAGTATCATAAAATAAGAAAATTAAATGTTAGGAAAAAAATATCTCTAAAGTGCAAGTGGTTGGGGGAGGGATATAATCTGTAATAAAATAATAGCTCACATAATACTGCAATAAAGAGCAAATATAAATGTGGCAAAATAGCCTTAAAATATTTAAGGTAACAATTTTATAATAAAGTACAATTACAGGCAAACACCTTATCTTCATCTCTTAAATGGATAGCAACATTTTCCCACCATTCCTCTGTGCAGGATTTCCATGTATATATACCATTCCACTTCCTCTTACCTAATCAAATCATCTTACCAACACTTACCTTCTTTGTCTCCTCCATCATCAGGTTGTTTCTTCTATGTGTTTTTTTTTTTTTTCCTATCTGCTAGAGCATTCCTATCAACATTAAAAAAAAAGGTTTTTTTTCATGATCTTAGGATACTCTTGACACTGTCTCCTTATTATATACAATTCTATTTCTTTGTTCTTTATGTTACAAAGCTCCTCAAACATCATTGCTATATACATTGTCTCCAATTCCTTATCACCCACTTTTTCTGAAGTCCACACTAATCAGGCTCTCCTTTCAAGTAATGAACAGAAACTCTAAAGTTAAGTTAATAATTGACTTATGCGTTGGCAAACTTAATGGCAAAATTTCAGTCCTGTTGTATTCTGAAATTAACAGGGCAATTCACTCACTCTTTTATATCTTATCTTTGCTTATAAGATACCACCATTTTCTCATTTTCTTTGTACCACAGACTCTGATCCTTTACAATCTTCTTTGATTGTTTCTCCTCTTCTTCCCAACATAAGGATTAAATCTCTGCTACTGATTTCTATATAGGTTTATTCTCTTGATGATGTTTTTCAGGCTCATGACTTTAAATACTGTTTGTATGCTAAGTTATTCCAAGCTCAAACTTATTTCTTTAGATCTTTCTTGATTTTTGATTCTCTGAGTGTCTAGTAGATATCTGGAAAAAAATGTCCAAATAACTCTGATTATCAGTCTCCTTAAAAAACCAAAACACAAAAAATGTTGTCCAGTTTAGCTACTTACTCATCTCTGTAAAAAACATGTCATTGACTTTTCTTTTACACCCATATTGAATCCATCAATACATTCTGTTGGCTTTACCTTAATAATGTAGTTAGAATCACACCAGTCAGGCATCTAAACGTGAAAACTACAATGTCGCAGATGAAAAATATTCAGGCTGGAATTAACAGTACATTAGAAATTTAGAAGAAAAGATGAGTAACCTGAAGACAGTAATATAAAATATCCAGAATCAAACACACAGTTTCAAAAAAATGAAAATAAAAAACAATAAAAAGACTATTAGTGAGTTTTGGTAGAAATTCCAAAGACATAGTATGAGTGTAATTGAGTCTCTGAAAGAGAGGAAGAGAGAGATGCAGCAGTGTGGTGGTTAATTTTATGTGTCAACTTGAAGAATATTTTTGAATGAGATTAACATTTAAATCAGTAGACTACTAGTAAGCAGATTGCTTTCTATAATATGGAAGGATTCTTCCAGTAAATTGAAGGCCTGTAGAACAAAAAGATCTGCCTCCCTGAGCAAGAAGGAGTTCTTTAGCAGATGGATTTTAGCCTTCATTTGCACCATCAACTCTCTTGGGTCTCTGCCTGCTGGGCATGATAGTAAAACTGCACCATTGACTCTCCTGAGTCTCTAGTGATTCTAGTAAAGACTGCTAGAGGTAGTTTGCTTTCAGCTGAAAAAGTCAATAATACACCTTCACTGTCCTATATTAGGGGTATATTAATTCTCCAGTCCTATATCATATTTAATTCATAGGGATCTTGACCACCTTTCCCTGGTATCACCGTGAGTGATTCATTACATGAATGATATTATGCTGAATAGACCTAGTGAGCTAGAAGCAGCAACTGCTACAGACTTATTAAGGCACCCAAGAGAGTGGGAAATAAATCTGACAAAAATTCGAGGGTGTTCTACCTCAACGAAATTTCTAGATGGCCCTCCTACAACCAAAAGTTCCTTTTTCTTGGAACTCCTCTAGTGGGCCTCTTTCAGTTTTAGAGACAATGTATTCTTTATTTGGATGTGGTTTTTTTTGCCCATTATCGAAGTGACATAAAAAGCTTCTAGTTTTGAGTGGGGCCCAGGATAAGAGAGCTTTGCAAAAGTTCCAGGCTGCTATGCAAGCAGATCTCCACTTCGGCCATAAGATATAGTGCATCCAATGGTGCTGGAAGTGTCATTGGCAGACTGGAATGCTATTTGGAGTCTTTGGCCAACCCTTATAGGTAAATCAGAGTGCAAGTCCTTAGGATTTGAGAGCAATGCTGTACAATCCTCTGCATATAATTATTCTCCTTTTGAGAAATAGCTTTTGGCCTGCTAGTGGGCATCAGTAGAGACTAAATGCTTAAACAGTGGGCCACCAAGTTACCATGAAACTTGAGCTGCCCCTCATGAACTAGGTGTTATCTGACCCACTAAGCCATAAATTTGACCATGCATAGCAGCATCCCATCATCAAATGGAAGTCAGCTATATGAGACTGGGCCCAAGCAGACACTGAAGGTACAAGTAAGTTATATGAAAAAGTGGCCTAAATGCCCATAGTCTCCATGCTTGCCATACCATCTTCTCTACTCCAATGTGTTCATCAGCTTGGATTACTATAACAAATTACCATAGAATGGGTAGCTTAAACAACAAACATGTAATTCTCATAGTTCTGGAGGCTGGGATGTCCAAGATCAAGGTATAGGCAGATTTGATTCTGGTGAGAGCCTGCTTCCTGATTTGCAGATGGCCACCTTCTCATTTTGTCCTCACGTGGCAGAGAACAGAAAGCAAGGTTAAACTGTCCTGTCTCTTCTTATTTGGGCACTAACCCCATTTATATGAGGGCTCCACCCTCAAGATCTATTTACCTCCCAAAGGGCCCACCTCCTAATACTATCACAACGTGGTATAGGATTTCAACATATGAATTTTGGTGGGACACAAACATTCAGTCCATAATACACAGCCTGCACCTATTCCCTCATGAGGAATTCCTTCCATCAGTTGACAGGGAAGAAAAAACTTGGGCTTGGTTTACAGATGGTTCTGCATGATGTGCAGGCATGACACAAAAGTGAATAGCCTCAACACTATAGCCACTTTTTCTGACTTCCCTGAAGGACAGCGGTAAAAGGACCTCCTGCAAGTGGACAGAAATTCAAACAGTTTACTTTGCCTGAAAGGAGAAATGGCAGATGTGTGATTAAATACAATTTCGTGGGCTGTGGCCAGTGTTTCAGCTGGATGGTCAGAGACTTGGAAGGAACATGACTGAATATTTGGTGACAAAGAATTCTGGGGAATAGGTGTGTAGATAGACTTCTCTTAATGGAAAAAATTGTGAAGATATTTGTGCCCCATGTCATTGCTCACCAAAAGGTAAGTTCAGCAGAGAAAGATTTTAATCATAAAGTAAATAGGATGACTTGTTCTCTAGATACCAGTGAGTTTTTCCCCAGTCACGCTTGTCATTGCTCAGATGACAAAATTGGCCATGGTGTCAGGGATGGAGGTTATGCATGGACTCAGGAAGGTAGACTTCCATGTACCTGGACACAGGTGCTGCTGAGTGCCCAATATGCCAGCATTAGGACCAACACTAAGTCCTTGATTTGACACCATTCCGCAGGATAACCACCAGCTACCTAATGGCAAGTTGATTACATTGGACTGCTTCTGTCATAGGAGAAGTCTTTTGTTCTTAGTGGAATAGATATTTACTGTGGACATAGATTTTCCTTTCCTACATGCAATACTTCTAACAAAACTGCTGTACGTGGAATTACGCAATGTCTTATTTACCATTATAAAACACTACACAGCCTGGCTTCTAATCAAAGAACTCACTTCAAAGCAAGTGAAGTGTAGGAATGGACCCATGCTCGTGGAATTTATTGGTCTTACCATATTACTATCCTGAAGCAGCTGGCTTGATAGCACTGTGGAAGGGCTTTTTGAAGACTCAGTCACAGTGGTAGCTAGGGGGCAATGTCTTACAAGCCTGGGGCAATGTTATCAGGAGGCTGTATAGGCTCTGAAGCAGTGTCCAATATATGGTACTGTTTCTCCCATAGCCAAGATACAGAGGTTCAGGAATCAAGGTGTGAGAAAAGGATTGCCACCATTCACTATTACCCCTAATGACTCACTAACAAAATGTTTGCTTCCTGTCACTGTGACCTTATGCTCTGCTGGCATAAAGGTCTTAGTTCCAAAGGGAGAAATGCTTCCACCAGGAATGCATTCCACGAGCAATTATTTCAATAAACTGGAAGTTAAGACTGCCACAAGGCAATTTTGGACTTCTCATGCCTCTAGATCAGTAGATAAAAGGAGTTATTATACAGTCTGGGTAATTGATGATGACTACCAAGGGGAAATTGAACTGTTACTCCACAATGGAGGTAAGGAAGAATATGTCTAGGATATTTGAAATCCCCTAGGGTGTCTCTTATCATTACCATGCCTTGTGATTAAAATCAGTGGGAAACTACAACAACCCAATTCTGGTAGAACTGTTATTGGTCCATACCCTCAGGAATGAAGGAAGGAAAGAGGCTTATTTCAATTTTAATTTTAACAAAGTTTAACTTATCAAATTTTCCTTCATGGATAATATTTTTGGTGGTGCAAAAATTCACCAGCCAACCAAATGTCATGCATATTTTCTGCAATGTTTTTATCCAGAAGCTTATGGTTTTACATTTTGAATTTAGGACTATAATGCATTTTAAGTTATTTTTTATGTAAGGTGTAAGGTATCTAGGTTCAATTGTTATACATAGGCATCCAATTGTTCTAGTTCCATTGGTTGAAATATCTCCTTTTTTCCATTGAATCCCTCTGTTCTTTTGTCAAAAATCAGTTGACTATGTTTATATGGGTATATATCTGGGTCTCTATCATGTTTTTTTGATCTGTTTGTTTATTTTTTTACCAATATCATGTGCTCTTGACTGCACTAGTTGTATAGTCTTGAAATTGGATAGTAAGTTCCTCAATTTTGTTCTTTTATATGATTTTGACTATACTGTGTCCTTTGCCTTCCCGTGTACATTTTAGAATCAGTCTGTGGATATCCACAAAATAGTTTCCTGGGATTTTTCCATTGCATTGAATTTATAGATCAAATTTGGGGGAATTGACATCTAAAAATATCAAATCTTCCAATCTATGTTTCCAATCTATGCTCCAATCTATGCAAAATATACCTCCATTTATTTAGATCTTTTTTTATTTCTTTTTTTCAGTGATTTGTAGTTTTCCATGTGTAATTCCTGTGCACACTTCTTAGATTTGTACATAAAAACTTCATTATCATGGTGCTATTGTGAATGTTATTTTTAAAAGTTGCAAATTCAGTAGTTTATTGCTACTGTATAGGAAAGCAATTCATTTTTACATATTAGCATTATATTTTGCAACCTTGCCAAACAAGCTTATTAGAGTACTTGGAGAGGTGTTTTTTGTTTGTTTTTTTGTTTTCTGTATATTCTCTGAGGTTTTTCTACCCTGAAATCACTGAAAATGAATTGAAAATAATTTCATCTGCAAATGAACACAATTTTATTTTCTTTCGTGTCTGCATCCTTTTATTTCTTTTTCTTCCTTTGTTGCCCTAGTTAGGCCTTCTAATATGATGTTGAACAGGAGTAGGAAGGAAGGCATCCTTGCCTTTCTCCCACTCTTAGAAGGAAAGTAGTTGTCTCTCACCATTTAGTATCATGTATCTATAGGTTTTTGTGTATAACCTGTTTTTCTGGTAAGGGAGGTCTATTCCTAGTATTTTGGGAGTTTTTAATCACAAATACGTGTTGAATTTTGCTGAATACTTTCTATGCATCTTATGATTTTTCTTACACAATCTGCTAACCTCACAAATTGCATTTATTTATTTATTAATGTTGAACCAGCCTCCTATTCCTGAAATAAACCACACATGGTCATGATATATGTCTTCTACATTTGATTTGATTTGATTTGATAATATTTTGTTAAGAATCTTTACATCTATGTTCATCTATAATAAAATTTGATAGTTTCCTTCTAGTTAGAAAAATGTTGATTACTGAAATATGAAAGATAGTATCAGATAAATTCATGTACTAAATAACAATATCACCATGCAAAAAATATGCTATTATGAATCAAACTAATTTCCACAAAAATTAGGTAGTACATAATGTATATGTTTTACATTCAAAAATTATTTTTAATGTGTCTATTATTTTAAAATACTGTGTTTGTATAGTGTGTAAGTGTAGGAATTTCCTGGATGATGTAAAATAAAATATGAAGGTAGGGTAACATAGTTCAGATAAACATTATTGTACGGGAACAAAGATCATGCTCTAGAGTTAGAACATTTAAAGTGTGAATCCTGGCTCTTAACATTGTATGAACCTTGAAAAATTCTTTGCTGTATCATCAGGTCAATAGAACAAATAATCCTATTTCACTCATGGGATTGTTCTGAGATTATATGACATAATGTTTTTAAAATCACCAGTATGGTTCTGACACATAATTATTTATATTCATTTACTCAGCAAACATTTATTGAATGTCTGTTCTTCTACCATAGTTAATCAGTAAAAATTGAAAATAAAGAAACCATTATTCTAGTTCTAAAGATGAATATGGTTAGTAATTATGAAAATGGTAATTTGATGAATAAAGGTTTGTGACAATTAATCAAAGCCTTTTGTGATTTGATTGAAAGAATGCCAGACAGAAACATTCTGCCTGGCAGAATGTTTCTTTCCAAAGTTTCAGTAATCTATGGAGTGACCACAACCCAACAACCTGAATTTTCAATTATTAGTCCTGAAATATGTGGAATTATATGTTTGGAAAGATGTTACTTTTGTCACAAATTGTGTTTTTACTAATCTGGATAAAAAATCTATTTTAAGAAATAAACTCAGTTTTCATACTCTATTATCATAATTGCCAAACAAATAAGCAACTGATAAATACATCTAAACACTTAAAAATAACAAGTTTAAGTTATCTACATTTTAAACAAATGTATTAAACTAAATACAAATTCTTTGACAGCCTGATACTTCAATGAAACTTGAAAAGAAAACTAAATATATGAGCTTTTAGTATAGTTGAAGGGTTACTTAAACTAATGTAAAAGGGGACTGATTTAATCATTTTGTTGCTATGTATTCTTTAAAGTTCTTTATTCTGTAAAGCCTGAATTTTGACAATGATTTCACCTAATTTTGAATAGTTGAATTTTAAAATTATGATACTACATATAATAGTAGATATATTTGTATAGGGATGGAACCCTAACACATAAGAAGACTTAGAATACAGGAACCCTCAATAAAAAAACCCTCAAAAGACAGGTTGATCTGATGAAATGTCAGCACATTTATGACATCCAAAAAAAATAAAATAACAATTCCAAACAGAGAAGAAAAACAATTAAAATCAATTTATATGAAATTGTATATAAAAACATATACAAATAAATGTGATCTCATGAGAACTTACAAGTAGAGAGAAAAATATCTGTGGCATGCATGAGGTTAGTACAAAGTAATACATATGATTAGTTTGTGGCTTCTGTACCAAAGTAAATGAATAAATGAAAATGGAGCAAATTGTAGAGAATGTAAGGGGAAATATTATTACCAAAGTTTTATCTAAACAGTCAGATTTTGAATGTGATACATACAGAGCTGAAAAAAATAAAAACTCTGGCTAAGGAAAAATATAAAAACAAAGCTAAAGAATTTGTTGTTTTCCGTCCTTTTCTTCAGATGTAAGTAATGAAGCACGGTCCAGATCGATCCAGTGGTTCCTACTCTAAATGAAGAGAATAGAAATAGATATTATCCATCACATTTTATTAGAAACCCCATGTCCCTCCTTATATTGCTGAACGTGGATCCACAGGTTTTATTCTAACATTTTCATTTGGAACCTGTTTTATATTTTTCATAGCACTACATAGGTGGGTATAAAAGCAATGAAAAACTATATTAAGAAAATTGATCATCGTTAATTTGGGGGGAATACTTTCATACAGATGTGATGCTTGAAGTATAACTAGACTCTAATTAGATCAAGAGTATAAGCAAGGCATTTAAATTAATGGAAACAACATAGAAAAAACTCTCTGACAGGTAGACTTCCTTAAACAGAAAGGAGGTTATAGTGGGAAAATTTTGCATATCATAGAATCCCAAATTTTCAGAGCTAGAAAAAACTTGAGAATTTATGCTAACTTCCCAATTTTCCTCAGTGGGAAGACTGACAATCAGACAGTTAAGAATTCTTCCGTATAACACATAGGCAATACAGAAAAACAACTATAACTATGTTCAAGTTTCTTGACTCTGAGGCTAATATCTTTATACTCTCACCAAGGTGAAGATTGCAGGTGACCTATGTTTTGCACACCTGTGCGCAGGTGACTTAAATCTTTTTCCTTATACATTCTAATACCCAAGCCTCTTTATGAAGTGTGATTTATATTATTATATTAAAAGGAAAATTTTAATTCAATGTATTTTTTAAAAACGCATATTTTTCACTAAATATCAATAACTGTATGAAAATGAACACCTCTTCTTCCATCTCCTGGACCATAAGGTTTGCTAACTCTGCACAGCTGTAGAAATTTAAATAACTGGCATGTGGGGACAGGGTGAAATTTAGCCTTTTCAAGCAGATTCTTTTTTTTTTTTTTTTGCAATGACATATTGTCTCATCAACACATCTAGGAGCTTCTATTTTTGAAATGCTTCACTTATCACTTGTGGCGTGTTGAAATGGAACCTTTTTTTTCCCCAAAGAGAACATTCCTTGCAAAGACAGATTGTCTCATCTGCATTAAGAAACTGTCCCTTATGAAATACACTGTCTATTGAGACAACACATGCTTTCTCTCTGCAAAACTTGAAGATCTAAAGATTGGAACTTTTACTTTATTCTTGAATGATAGTTTTTTTGTGTCAGAAGCTAATAATTTAACTCTTTGGGTTTACATTCCTTATAAAACCCAATTATTATACTTAAAAAAGAAAAAGTCATACTTCCATAAAAAGATACACACTGACTATAGAAATTTCAGATAAAACTTTCCTTAGGTAGTTAAGTGTCCTCCTTCCCACTAGACTATATATATATATATATATATATATATATATATATATATATATATATGTATTAAGGATCTCATGACAGATAAAGGAATTATGTTAAGTTGAAGAACGTACCAATGAGGAGATGCCGAGGGACTATGGAACTCTGTGGACAGTGAAGTTGTCCTCTCTTGCCATAGAAATGGTCCAATATCCAGCACAGCAGGAGCAAGCTTAGAGTCCAATAACAGACAGTCCAGGCTCATACCTCATATGCACTACTCCCTGACTGGTGACATTGGGCAACTCACTCTATTGAAATAACTCTCGGTTTGTGTGTGTGTATGTGTCTGGGTGTCTGTCTGTGTCTGTGTGTATTTACCATACAGGATGAGGATAATAATGGCAAATAGCACATGGGAGTTTTGTGGGTATTGAAAGTGCTTCAGCATGCCATGAGCTTAGCATATACTGCTTGGAAAGGAGTAAAATCTACATATGGCTTTTTAATATAAATTTTTATTGAAGTGTAATATTCATTTTGAAAATATTGAATTTATAATGAAAAAGCTCAATATATTTTGACCAAATGAACTTCATGTAATCAGCCACATAATCAACATTCAGATCAGAACAGCAAATATTCCTAGTACTTTCATGGAATGTTGAAATGGAAATTACTTTTTCCCTAAACCTTTATTACTTTCTTGGAGTCACTACCCCAGCAAGGGTAATGAATGTCCTGACAGCTAACTATCAATTTATTTAGCCTGTGTTTGATTTTCTATATAGGGAGTTATACAATATGGACTCTTTTTTGTTTTGCATTTTTCACCCAATATTTTCTGACTTGTACTCTCAAGTTATCTTGTCATCTCAAGGCATCTAGGACAGAGGAGGGGGCAGACAAATAAATAAATCTAGCTGTTTCTCAGCCAGTGGTGGGGAAATTCAAATTGATACTTTTTCCTTTACAACATCATTCAATTGCAGGTAAAAACAGAAATATTTACGAAAATTCATAAAAGTTAAATACACAATTTTATACCATATCATACTGACTTTAAAATACAACTACAGCAAATAGTTTCAATCATACTAGAATTCAGGGAACATAGTACCTAAAATTACTTATAAAGAGAAGAAACTCTACTCATAAAATCTAGCCATCTAATAGAATAAAACAACTTTAGTAAAAGTATCTAGTCTCACAAATAAAATTCTGCCTAAACAATGGTCTAAAAATATAAATGGTGCAAATCATGTAAGCATAAAAATAGCAATTTGAGAATTAACACTTGTAAGTTAGAGGCAACAAGGAGTGTCAGTACCATAATCTCATTTTTCTTATTTAGAAATTAATACAAATTATATAGATTTGTTAAAGTAAATAAAAGAAATTTAACTCCATTATATAAACTCAAAATAATTAACCAAGCAACTTAAAAATAAAAACAAAAATATTAAAAATTAAGAGTTAGGCAGAGAAGGAACTTACTTCTACAAACCTATTTATATTTTTTGTTTAAAATCATTTAAAAATGTCTCTTTCACAAACAGATTGAAAGTAAGGGGATGGAAAAAGATATTCCATGCAAATGGAAATCAAAAGAAACCTAGAGTAGCAATTATTATATCAGACAAAATAGACTTTAAAATAAAGACTATTAGAAGAGACAAAGAAGGACACTACATAATGATCAAGGGATCGATCCAAGAAGAGGATATAACAATTGTAAATATTTATGCACCCAACATAGGAGCACCTCAATACATAAGGCAAATACTAACAGCCATAAAAGGGGAAATTGACATTAACACAATCAGTGTAGGAGACTTTAACACCCCACTTTCACCAATGGACAGATCATCCAAAATGAAAATAAATAAGGAAACACAAGCTTTAAATGATACATTAAACAAGATGGACTTAATTGATATTTGTAGGACATTCCATCCAAATACAACAGAATACACATTTTTCTCAGGTGCTCATGGAACATTCTCCAGGATAGATCATATCTTGGGTCACAAATCAAGACTTGGTAAATTTAAGAAAATTGAAATTGTATCAAGTATCTTTTCCGACCACAATGCTATGAGACTAGATATCAATTACAGAAAAAGATCTGTAAAAAATACAAACACATGGAGGCTAAACTATAAACTACTTAATAACGAAGTGATCACTGAAGAAATCAAAGAGGAAGTAAAAAAATACCTAGAAACAAATGACAATGGAGACACGATGACCCAAAACCTATGGGACGCAGCAAAAGTAGTTCTAAGAGGGAAGTTTATAGCAATACAATCCCACCTTAAGAAACAGGAAACATCTCGAGTAAACAATCTGACCCTGCACCTAAAGCAATTAGAGAAAGAACAAAAAAACCCCAAAGTTAGCAGAAGGAAAGAAATCATAAAGATCAGATCAGAAATAAATGAAAAAGAAATGAAGGAAACAATAGCAAAGATCAATAAAACTAAAAGCTGGTTCTTTGAGAAGATAAACAAAATTGATAAACCATTAGCCAGACTCATCAAGAAAAAAAGGGAGAAGACTCAAATCAATAGAATTAGAAATGAAAAAGGAGAAGTAACAACTGACACTGCAGAAATACAAAAGATCATGAGAGATTACTACAAGCAACTCTATGCCAATAAAATGGACAACCTGGAAGAAATGGACAAATTCTTAGAAATGCACAACCTGCCAAGACTGAATCAGGAAGAAATAGAAAATATGAATAGACCAGTCACAAGCACTGAAATTGAAACTGTGATTAAAAATCTTCCAACAAACAAAAGCCCAGGACCAGATGGCTTCACAGGCAAATTCTATCAAACATTTAGAGAAGAGCTAACACGTATCCTTCTCAAACTCTTCCAAAATATAGCAGAGGGAGGAACACTCCCAAACCCATTCTACGAGGCCACCATCACCTTGATACCAAAACCAGGCACGGATGTCACAAAGAAAACTACAGGCCAATATCACTGATGAACATAGATGCAAAAATCCTCAACAAAATACTAGCAAACAGAATCCAACAGCAAATTAAAAGGATCATACACCATGATCAAGTGGGATTTATTCCAGGAATGCAAGGATTCTTCAATATATGTAAATCAATCAACGTGATACACCATATTAACAAATTGAGGGAGAAAAACCATATGATCATCTCAATAGATGCAGAGAAAGCTTTCAACGAAATTCAACACCCATTTATGATAAAAACCCTGCAGAAAGTAGGCATAGAGGGAACTTTCCTCAACATAATAAAGGCCATATACGACAAACCCACAGCCAACATCGTCCTCAATGGTGAAAAACTGAAACCATTTCCACTAAGATCAGGAACAAGACAAGGCTGCCCACTCTCACCACTCTTATTCAACTTAGTTTTGGAAGTTATAGCCACAGCAATCAGAGAAGAAAAGGAAATAAAAGGAATCCAAATTGGAAAAGAAGAAGTAAAGCTGTCACTATTTGCAGATGACATGATACTATACATAGAGAATCCTAAAGATGCTACCAGAAAACTACTAGAGCTAATCAATGAATTTGGTAAAGTAGCAGGATACAAAATTAATGCACAGAAATCTCTGGCATTCCTGTACACTAATGATGAAAAATCTGAAAATGAAATCAAGAAAACACTCCCATTTACCATTGCAACAAAAAGAATAAAATATCTAGGAATAAACCTACCTAAGGAGACAAAAGACCTGTATGCAGAAAATTATAAGACACTGATGAAAGAAATTAAAGATGATACAAATTGATGGAGAGATATACCATGTTCCTGGATTGGAAGAATCAATATTGTGAAAATGACTCTACTACCCAAAGCAATCTGCAGATTCAATGCAATCCCTATCAAACTACCACTGGCATTTTTCACAGAACTAGAACAAAACATTTCAAAATTTGTTTTGCAAAACAAAAGACCCCGAATAGGCAAAGCAATCTTGAGAATGAAAAACGGAGCTGGAGGAATCAGGCTTCTTGATTTCAGACTATACTACAAAGCTACAGTAATCAAGACAGTGTGGTTCTGGCACAAAAACAGAAAGATAGATCAATGGAACAGGATAGAAAGCCCAGAGATGAACCCACACACATATGGTCAACTTATCTTTGATAAAGGAGGCAGCAATGTACAGTGGAGAAAGGACAGTCTCTTCAATAAGTGGTGCTGGGAAAACTGGACAGGGACATGTAAAAGTATGAGATTAGATCATTCCCTAACACCATACACAAAAATAAGCTCAAAATGGATTAAAGACCTAAATGTAAGGCCAGAAACTATCAAACTCTTAGAGGAAAACATAGGCAGAACGCTCTATGACATAAATCACAGCAAGATCCTCTTGGACCCACCTCCTAGAGAAATGGAAATAAAGACAAAAATAAACACATGGGACCTAATGAAACTTCAAAGCTTTTGCACAGCAAAGGAAACCATAAACAAGACCAAAAGACAACCCTCAGAATGGAAGAAAATATTTGCAAATGAAGCAACTGACAAAGGATTGATCTCCAAAATTTATAAACAGCTCTTGCAGCTCAATAGCAAAAAAACAAACAACCCAATCCAAAATGGGCACAAGACTTAAATAAGCATTTCTCCAAAGAAGATATACAGACTGTCAACAAACACATGAAAGAATGCTCAACATCATTAATCATTAGAGAAATGCAAATCAAAACTACAATGAGATATCATCTCACACCAGTCAGAGTGGCCATCATTAAAAAATCTAGAAGCAATAAATGCTGGAGAGGGTGTGGAGAAAAGGGAACACTCTTGCACTGCTGGTGGAAATGTGAATTGGTACAGCCACTATGGAGAACAGTATGGAGGTTACTTAAAAATCTAAAAATAGAACTACCATATGACCCAGCAATCCCACTACTAGGCATATACCCTGAGAAAACCATAATTCAAAAAGAATTATGTTCATTGCAGCTCTATTCACAATAGCGCGGAGATGGAAACAACCTAAGTGTCCATCATCAGATGAATGGATAAAGAAGATGTGGCACATATATACAATGGAATATTACTCAGCCATATAAAGAAACGAAACTGAGCTATTTGTAATGAGGTGGATAGACCTAGATTCTGTCATACAGAGTGAAGTAAGTCAGAAAAAGAAAGTCAAATACCGTATGCTAACACATATATATGGAATTTAAGAAAAAGAAATGTCATGAAGAACCTAGGGGTAAAACAGGAATAAAGACACAGACCTACTTGAGAATGGACTTGAGGATATGGGGAGGGGGAAGGGTAAGCTGTGACAAAGCGAGAGAGAGGCATGGACATATATACACTACCAAACGTAAGGTAGATAGATAGTGGGAAGCAGCCGCATAGCACAGGGAGATCAGCTCGGTGCTTTGTGACCGCCTGGAGGGGTGGGATAGGGAGGGTGGGAGGGAGGGAGACACAAGAGGGAAGGGATGTGGGAACAGATGTATATGTATGACTGATTCACATTATTATAAAGCAGAAACTAATAATAATAATAAATTAAATAAATAAAAATAAAAATGTCTCTTTTTATATTTTCTCCCTTCCTGATTTCTATTGGAATAAAGTTTTTACCATTTCACTATTTTTTTTTTTTGCTATTTTGAGGTCATTGATTTTATTTTTCTTTTTTTTAATCTTTAAAGTTTAAAACAAATATTTAACTGTGAATATTCTAACAAATTTATAATTGCTTTTACAATTAATATTAATAATATGTCAATTTTAACAATTTGAGTGCCCTATTTTTTCTTGTATCTCAGGTGTCTTCTCAATGTTTTTGTTTCCTTTTTATTGAAAGATGCAGTCAGTATTTTATTTTGAGGGTTTTAGAGTGGTAAGCTACATTCCATATTTTAGTCATAGTTAAAATGTGGCCCTGCACTGAGTCTGGCTTGATCATTTACTAGCTTTATGACCAGAGGGTATAGTGCTCAAGGTCTCTTTACTTTGTTTGTTTTCTTTTCATTTTCAAAACAAAGATAATTATATTAGATGATCTTAAGCTCTCTTCCCTGTTTCTTAACTCACCCTTTATAGTTGTGTCTATGTGACCTTTGAAATGTATACATTTCTTCAAATTTATGTTTCTTTTAGTTGTGTGTTTCATCCACTCTACTGTCTTTGTAATGAGACAGTATGTTTTTAATTTGCAAAACATATAAATATAGAAAGATATAAATATAGGTATAAACAAAGACACAGACATAGATATATACAGCTATATCTTCCAATGTTTCCAATGAGATATTTTTCATAGACATCTGTTCTCATGTTACTTTTACTTGTTTTTATTTCATGAAGCCTTTCTCTGTCTTACTCATTGTCTCTAATTTATATTTTTGAACATCTTAAATGAATTTCTTTTAAAATTGTTAGATATAAATAATTCATAATCTATGTTGAAATTATGTGTTGATTATTTACATTGTTGGCTTTCTTAACATTAGATTTTTTTTCATTAGATGGGACTTAATTTATAAATTCCTTTTTAATGGGAGAAAGTTGCTCTTATTTCTCTCTGTAGGTATCATATAATTGCTTCCTCCTAATCCCTAATGTAGAGCTAGGTGTTATAATACCAGTTGATGTTACTCTAATTTTATGATATTAGGGTATTATGCATCCAGTTACTGAACTGGTATACATTTATATATAGTTTGATCCACTTTTTCCTTTCTTTTCTTTTCCTTCTCACTCTACTTCACAGGAGTCAAATCTTCATTTCAATCTGACAGCTCTCATAGCCCCGTCTAGTTCCTCTTTCCCTATATTTTCCTCCTCAGCATTTTTTCTAGTAAATATTGTGTTCTTCTAATCCCATTTTGGCTTCTATGTCACAGAAGTCCAGGACTAACCCACTAGATATCCCTTATAATGAACAAGTTATTGTACTTCCATCTTTTACCACTAAGAAAGAACAGTGATTGGCAGGTCTCTTTGGCTTATGGATTCAGGATACATTATACTGTTCTGATGCACTTAACAGATAAAATGAAAGAAAGAAATTTTTGAGTAGGTATGAGACAAATAGATGCTGATATGGCTTTGCATGATCTTACACTGCTAGAGAAATCTGTGGTAGATAAGGTTGTCTTTGCATAAAATCACACCTGTGATATCATGAAGAGTACTCTATGACCAGCTGTTACAGGAGGAAAATAAACCCAGTCTGATTTATGCATAGATCAATTCAATGTGTTTGTACAAGTTGACAGTTAATTTCTATTACACAATAGCCTCATACATTGTTGGTTCTAAAAAAAATGTGGTCAGGGTAAATTCTTCTAGTGTGCAACAATGATGATTCACTGCATTGGAGAAAGAACTGCCTGAAGTTAGGTTACAAATGGATTCCTATACTGTGATGAATGGTATGGCTATTTGGTCAGGGGCCTGGAAGGAGAAAAATTGGTAGATTTTGATGAAGAAGTAAGGAGGACATGGAGAAGAATTGTTATAACAAACCTTGGGAGCGGTTTTAAAGTATAATATGAGGATCACTATGTGTCTCATTAATGACCACTAGAAAACATCCCTTACAGAAGATGCACTAAACCAGGTGAACAGGTTGATTGATTCAGTAGCTTTCAGCTTCTGCCATCCTAGTTTTTATACAATGAGTCCACAGATCTCCATGCATGGTGGTGGATGGTGGATCCACAGTAAATGGTGGTAGAGAAAAAAACTGTGCATGGGTCCAATACCATAAGCTTCTTCTCACCAGTGCTTATTTAGTGACTGCTACTACTGAGTGTCTGATATATCAGCAGCAGAGATATTGTCGAGCCTTAGTATAATTTAATCCCTCAAGGAGATCAACTAGAACATTGGTGGCAAATTGGTTACATCAAACCTCATACAACTAAAAATCATTTTATTTAGTCTTTACTGGGACTAGCGAATTTTCCCAATGTGAGTTCACTTCTTTGACTCAGTATCTTTACTAACACCACTATGCTCACAGAGTATCTGATTTACTGACATTGGATCCCACATGACATGGCCTCTGATCAAGTGATTCACTATATGGGAAAGGAGATGTGAAAATGAACACATAACAATGAGAAGTACTTACCCTTCCACATAATTACACTATCCACAATCTGATTTTATAGATCAGTGGACTAGCTCCTTGATCGCTTGGCTAAGTGTCAATTTGGAGAGAAACCCTGTGAGTTTCGGGTACTGTCCTTTTGGAGCCAGTGTATATCTTACACTAATGATGCTGAGTCCTTAGGAGGTAGAACACACAGATCGAGAAACCATAGGTGGGTGGACATAGCAGTGGCCCACTCACCATTACTCCCAGGATTTGTGCTTCCTGATTTTGCAACCTTAAATTCTATCAGTCTAGAAATCTTCATCCCAATATAGGAACCAGGGGCACAGAAGTAGTCTCACTTGGTTATTTTGTGATCCCCATGCCAAGAACCAATAGGGAAAGAAGGGAGTTGCATTACTGGTAGGATTATTGACCCTGTTCATCATGAAGATGAATGAGACCAATTGATATATTGACTGATATATATTAGGGTCAATTATGGTAATCTCATGACCTATTTTAACTCTTAAGTGAGAAATTACAATAGCCATGGTCTGAAGAAGGCATGGAAACCAGGGCATCATGCAACCAGATAAGCTACTTAGAAGGGAAGAAATGCTAGCTGAGGGTGAGGAAAGTCTAAAATGGATGGTAGATGGAGGAAAAATGGACATTACCTTGGGACTATAGGCAGCTAGCAGAGATTTAGTGCATCCCAATAACTTCTCCTTCCATATTGCTCCCCCTCAAATTATGATCATCCAACATCTTAAAGGAAATATAGCAGGATGGAATAAACTTAAAATAAATTCAAGTGGATCCAACCAGTGCAGGGGAGGGATATAGGGGATATCTGAAGTACTTTGTCCAGGTACCTTCCAAACTCTTAAACTGTTGCTCTGCTTCAGATTGCCAGTACCTGTGATTCACCTTAGGGACTGACCTTAGCATCTTGGAAGTGCTCTGTCCCCATGTGCAGAAAGCTGAAAGTGTCTGGGAATTTTTTATCCCCCAGAATTTATATCTGGCTCTTAATAGATGGCTGACAATTGTGGCAGTGTGAAAGCCCATTTCCTTGGGTTGAGTGAGTAAAAACTTTGGGTCTTAACCTAAATCGAAGAGTTCTGCAAAATCAGTGTGATGCTATATCTCATGGGACTTGAACTCAAATCACCCCCATGCTGGGCTTTGACCTGTTTCCTGTCCTGCTTTCTTCGCAACATTACTGATTTCTCACTTGTACATAAATTCATTCTCATATAACTTGTGTTTCTGGAAAATCTGTTTTGTGATGACTTCTTGCAACGTGCATGGTAATGAAGGTAGAATTTTGAACAAGGTAGCCATGATCATTCCCTTAAGGAAACGTATTCCATTATAGTGCTTAGAATTAATGCAGTAAAGAAATAATTATAGATTTTAGTAACTTTAATGCACGTCATAAACAGCTGACTGAGATAAATAATAATTGGGTAATTTTTTTATATAGAAAAATCAGAATCTGACAGTCCCCTCTCTCTCCCGCTCTGCTGCCAAGGCACAGACAGCTGCTGTGTTCACTTCTAGCATAAAGCAGTGAGTGTGAATCCTGGGGATGGGGGAGGGCTGAGTCTCTATTGAGGAGAATTCTTCCATTCTCAATGGGTTGCACATAATCATTCTCTAAAGATAAACTATAGTTACACCCTTTCCAGAAGGATTTTATGCTCCCTCACCTACAATCACTGGAGGCAGTCCTCTCTGTTAGAAATTGCACCCACATACAGGGAATAGGTATTCTCTAACGCAAATTCAAGCTGACAACCAATAATCATCAACCTAGGGCTTCCCTGGTGGCGCAGTGGTTGAGAATCCGCCTGCCGATGCAGGGGAAGCGGGTTCGTGCCCCGGTCTGGGAAGATCCCACATGCTGCGGAGGGGCTGGGCCCATGAGCCATGGCCGCTGGGCCTGTGCGTCCGGAGCCTGTGCTCCGCAATGGGAGAGGCCACAACAGTGAGAGGCCCACAGACCGCAAAAAAAAAAAAAAAAAAAAAAAAAAAATCATCAATCTAATAGGAAAACTCAGATAATGAAAACAAAGTAACAATGTTCATCAATATATGAAAAGACAAAGGAAATCCCATTACAACAGACTACGCATTATGGAGTGGGAAAACATACCTGCAAAATAGCAATTGGAAAAAAAAAACAACTATATTAATATGAGACAAAATATATAAAGTATTTATGTAATTGCATTATAGAAGATAAAGGAATCACTATGTAATACCAGAAGGACAGTCAAGCAAGAGAATATTATACATATAAACTTGTATGCCTGCAAAAACAGTCTCAATATTTGTAAAATGGAAAGCTAAATAACTATATAATCAATCATGAGATAATTTCTTAACTCGAAAGGGAAAGTAAAACCAACCA